>NC_061114.1:6737291-6744399 GCF_002878395.1 Capsicum annuum | reverse complement strand
TAGACCCTATCATAGAGATATTTTGGAACTGTATGGTTGTGGAGACATATGGGGATAATAGGCTATTGGGATGACTTAAAGTGAAACCGTGATTACTGGAGGTTCCATGTTGTAACAAAGCCAAGGACAACGGAGACGAATATCAAGAGCATTTTTTCTACTGCTTATTTTCAAGATAAGAAGTATATGTTTGAAAATACTTGCTAAGACTCTATTGATGGAGCTAAGAAGAGAAGAAATATCAAAATTAAAACTGCCTTTTTCAATTTGTGTTACAATCTCATTGTTGTGACTTATATAGGCAACAAAATATCTAATAACTAACTTTGTTCTAGAACACTCTATTTGACAGCTCATTGCCACTAACTAATCATTTTCTGACAACCTCTAACAAGTTATACAGCTGACTCAGCAATATGCTACTAACTAGTTGAACACCTACTCCTATCAGTATTACACATCAATGGAACAGGAAGCCGTGTATGTTCCAAAAACACTCCCCCTCAAGCTGTAAGGTGCAGAACATTTAGCACACCAAGCTTGCTAAGTAAGTGATCATGTTTAGCAAGAATTAGTCCCTTGGTAAGCAGATCAGCAAGTTGATCATGAGACTGAACATATAGAGCCTTAATCAAGCCATCTTTGATTTTGTCCCTAATGAAATGAGAGTCAATCTCAATGTGTTTGGTTATCTCATGGAACACAGGGTTGTTGGCCAATTGGATGGCTGAATTACTGTCACAATAAAATGAAATGGGGAGAGTGAAAGTGACCTTAAGTTCTTGAAATAACCCAACCAACCAAGTGAGTTCTGCAACTGTTGAAGCTATGCTTCTGTACTCAGCTTCAGCAGAACTCCTGGAAACAGTGTGTTGCTTCTTGGACCTCCATGATATGAGCGATTCACCAAAGTGAATTGCATAACCAATAACTAATCTTCTGGTGTTTGGACAAGAAGCCCAATCAGAGTCACACCAACAAGTCAGAGTATTAGAAGGTCCAGCCTTCAACCAGACACCTTGGCCAACAGAATTTGTAAGGTACCTGACTACCATAGTAGCTGCTTCCCAGTGAGACTTCTTGGGAGGTTGCACGAATTAGTTGAGATTCTAGACAGCAAAGTTAATGTTTGGCCTTGTAATAGTGGCATACCTAAGTTTACCAACAAGTCTTTGGCAAGAGGAAATGTCAGACAATAGTTCATCACCTTGTGCACCTGTGGATTGATCATACTCAATGAAGGTGAGCCTGGCATTAGACTCTAAGGGAGTAATAGTAGTCTTAGCACCACTAAGACCTGTTTCAGTAATTAAATCTAGAATATACTTCCTTTAGTTCAGAATGATCCCTGATGTTGATCTTAAAACTTCAATGCCTAAAAAATATTTGAGATCCCCTAAGTCCTTCATCTTAAATTACTGATGCAACTTGATTTTGGTAGCATTGATCAAAGAGGAACTACTTCCAGTGATTAGAAAATCATCAACATAAACAAAAACTATAACAGTATCATTACCTTGATTCAGAGTGAATAGGGAATAATCATGTGCACTTTGGGTAAAACCAGCATCAAGTAAGGCATGAGTGAGCTTAAGATTCCACTGCCTGGAGGCCTGTTTAAGACCATACAAGGATTTAATCAACTTACATACCTTGTGCTCCCCTTGACTTCTAAATCCTTCTGGAATTTCCATGTAGACTTTCTCCTCAATATCCCCTTGGAGGAATACATTATGCACATCCATTTGATGAAGATTCCAACCTTAGATGCAGCTATTAAAATTACACACCTAACTGTCACCATCCTAGCCACTGGTGAAAAGGTTTCAGTATAATCTAACCCCTCCTATTGACTATATCCTTTGGCTACTAACCTTACTTTGAACGTCTCTACATCACCGTTTTCTAGATATTTGATTTCTTAAATCCACTTGGAACCAACAGTATTCTTCTATTTAGGTAGATCAATAATGATCCATGTGTTGTTAACTTCCAAGGCCTGAATCTCTAACTTCATAGCTTCCACCCACCTTTCATCTTTTATGGCTTGCTAATAGTGCTGAGGTTCAATCAAGGTGGAGAATTTAGTTAAATAGCACTGATAAGTAGGACTCAGATTTTTGTAAGATAAGTTGTTCGCTAATGGATATTTGCATCTCTGGTTTCTGGAAGTATCAACATAATCATGCATCCACACTGGTGGTCTGCTTGTTCTTATTGGTCTACTGGAAGAGGGTTGATGTGGGGAATATTCATCTTGACGTGTTTCTTTATGGTTGGTGCTAGGGGAAGCTGTACCAAGGACTGCAGCATTAGAAATTCCACCCTCTTCAATTGGAGCTACTTCAATAACACTCTTAGTATTTGTTTCATGAAGTATTTCTTCATCTGTGGGTATCAACGAATATTCAGTAATATTTTTTACAGATGAGAAAGCTTGTTTATTTTGTGCTGGTGAGGAAGAAAAAGGAAATGTATCTTCATGAATCACAA
Source organism: Capsicum annuum (assembly GCF_002878395.1). Taxonomy (NCBI): domain Eukaryota; kingdom Viridiplantae; phylum Streptophyta; class Magnoliopsida; order Solanales; family Solanaceae; genus Capsicum; species Capsicum annuum. The sequence goes on along the minus strand of NC_061114.1, from coordinate 6,741,906 downwards.
CATCTCTACTGACTGATAGTTTCTTTGAGGTGATATCCAGTAGTAAATACCCCTTCTCAGATTCAAAATATCCCTCCAAGACTATAGGTTTTGCCCTTTCTGTGAACTTATCTCCTCTTGCGAGGATAGTGACATAGCATAAACATCCAAATACCCTGAGATGTGATAACTTGGGATACTTGGAAAACATCAACTGAAATGGGCTCTTACCACTTAGAATGGAATATAGCAACTTGTTCATTAGATATACTACATCCTTTAAACAGTATCCAATACTTAATGGGCAAGTGAGACTGAAACTAAAGTTCTCTAGCTATGTTTAATATGTTTCTGTGCTTCCTCTCCACAACTCTATTCTATTGAGGAGTGTGAGGACAGCTGGTCTGATGTAGTATGTCCAGGGACTAGAACAATGTCTTACACTGAGAGTTGATAAATTTAGTGTCTACTGATTTTCACCAATATGCAAAACTTAGTCTTAATCATGGAAAAAAATATCTTAATGGCCACTATGGCCTCAAACTTTAGCTGCAACAGGTGTACCCAAGTGTATCTACTATGGTCATCTACCATAGTCAAGAAATAGTAATTGTTGTCAAAAGTAGAAGTTTTATATAGACCTCATAAATCCATGTGTACAAGTTCAAAACATGTAGAGCATCTAGTAGTACTTAAAGGGAATGACAACCTTGTCTGTATAGCTAGTGGACACACAGAACATTTATTCAACACATTTACATTACCAGTGTTCATCATAATGTCTAAACACTTGAGAACCTGAGCAGTAGGGTGTCCAAGCCTTTGGTGCCATAAGCTGCAACTCGAAGTGGAGACTTCTACAATGAATCTACTGGCTTTTGATCCTGACTGTTTAGTACCTCTTATCCAACCACCTTTAAGAACATAGAGTCAACCCCTTTTTCTACCAATCCCCTTCACCTTGCCATTGAAGAGGTCTTGAAATATACAAAAATCAGGATAAAAGGATACAAAACATGAATGTTCCTTGGTTATCTTGGCAACAGACAACAAATTGAGTTTAAAGTCTGGAACATGTAGAACATCTTTGACACATCATATGCAAAAATGTGGGCTACTCCAGTGTGTGAGATTGTCATTTCATCACCTGTCGAAAGGTGCAACTTATCCACATGCTTGGGGTCTAATCTGGTACCTTATTTGAATAAGTGTCTATGTGCATACCCATGATGTTTAGCACCTGAGTCTACAATCAAACTGTTAGAACACGCCTTGGACAAGAAACAAGTAGTAATAACTATTGTATTGACTTGTTTCATGTTTGTTGTGTCTTTTTTCAACATAGTTATAATTTGAGTGTAATCTTCCTCAGTGAATATGTGAGGCTTGGACTTTGGTGTGTGAGTTACTTCATGACTAGAACTATTAGTATCAACTTGACCAGCTACCATAGTTGAAGCATGAGAAATAGACTTGTCACCAGTGTTGGCAAAGTTGTTACCACCATTGTTTATGGATAGGTTGTTACTGCCAGTATACTATGATCTGAAATTAGAGTTGTAGCCTTGTTTCTTCCTGTTCTTCCAGTCATTTGGATACCCTACAAACTTATAGCAAGTTTCCTTGGTGTGACCCAATAGATGACAATAATCATACTTTTTGCCTTTGTAATTAGAGTTGCTTTGTCCAAAAACATAATTTTGATTCATTTGTCTAGCAAGTGGTTCTAATCTATCATTCACAGTCATCATACTGAATGTTGGATTTCATCCTCTATAAGCATAGCATAAGCTTGATTAAGAGTAGGAGTCACTCCTTTGAGCAATATCTATCTTCTAGCTTGGTCATAGGACTCATTCAGGCCACTTAAAAACTGTAAAAGTCTAAGTTGACACATAAGATCTAAGTACTCTCTAGACGTAGGACAAGCACAACTAGGATTTGGCACTAGTACATCATACTCACTCCATAGACTCTTCAATTTGGTAAAATAGGCTTAGATAGAATCTGTACCTTGATAGTGCATATTAATTTCGTGATGTCATTGGTATATACGCGTACGATTCACCTTGTCATACCTTTCCTTCAAATCCTCCCAAACTGCACAAGCATTCGTGGCATAAACAATACCATATCTCTCACTCACAGTGTTCATGATCCAGGAAAGCACAATTGCATTACATGTTTCCCACTGCTCATGAAGTTCCTCTCTATATGATTCCTTGTTGCAGGCACCAGTGAAAAATCCAAACTTCTTCTTCCCTAAGAGATCAATACGCATCGATCGACTCTATAAGCTATAATTTTCTGAACCATTTAAATTGATTAAAACAAGTACAACACTGGAACTCTCAGATGCACTAATTAAAAGTGGATCACTTTGATCGATTTTAGGCACCATGATTGATAGAATGTATCTGTAATATAAATTGGAATTGCAAAACAAAAAAACTGAACTCAGTGATTCAAAATGCGCAGAAAAATCAGTGAAAAGTGATCGAAAACCACTTAGTGTTGATAAAAAACACTTAGTATTGAACTCATGGCTTTGATACCATGTGAAAATACTTGCTAAGACTCCATTGATGGAGATAAGAAGAGAAGAAATATCAAAATTATAACTGCCTTTTTTCAACTTGTGTTACAATCTCATGGTTGTGCCTTATATAGACATCAAAATATCTAATAACTACCTTTGTTCTAGAACACTCTATTTGACAGCTCATTGCCACTAACTAATCATTGTCTAACAACCTCTAACAAGTTATACAGCTGACTCAGCAATATGCTACTAACTAGTTGAACACCTACTCCTATCAGTATTACACATCAATGGAACAGGTCGCCGTGTATGTTCCAAAATAATATGAAAGACAATACGTGTTTGTTATCGGTCTACTTTGTCCAAAAAATAAGTTGGCTTGCTTGTTTGTCCATGACTATCGTCTCTATGATGGCGAGATCAAGTAAATACAGTCCACGAAGTTTCTTTTTTTTCTTTTCTAATTATAATAGTTATTACTTATATTGCATAGTGATAATTAGTTATTACTTAGATATTACATAGTGAAAGCATCGATTTAATTGTTGAAGTTCTCAAATCTCCAGATTTCAAACTCTTTTTAATGTTCATGTGTCATACAGCCACCCGACGATGTTGATTCCATATATGCCTCAATAGTGGGAGGCCAGCGAATGTGTTTACATTTCCGAGACGACAACATATTTTTTTTAAAGTCGCGACATAACTGTCGGTTTTATTCCTTCCAAGATGAAGGAGAGGGACTTGGTATTTACACTAAACAAATTACGCTAATGGAATCAAACTCCGATGCTCCTACTACGGCTATGCTTCCGATGCCGGATTCTTCTGAAGCAAGTTTGTTTGTATTGGTTTCAAATGCCGTGCGTTTAAGGAAAAAAGGAAGTCTTTTACCACAAATTTATTAATTCTTTATTTAAAAGCTATGTGTCATAGGGAGTGATTTTAAGAAATAAAGGAAGTCTTTTGAAACATGACGGCTAAAATAAACTTTAGACATGTGACTATAAATTATTATAGTAAAATGAGAATTTTAAAGTTAAATTATTCTGAAATATATAATTGAGTCATTTTGATGAGGGCAAACTATTAAGGAAAGTTTACATAGGATAAACGGAGTGTTAACATACTAAAAGTATCCTTGATATATAGTAGTAGGTTTCAGTATGCCATGTCAATTCTTATATTAACATATCATTAAAATGAAAATATTAATATAAAATACAGATATAGAATTTTGTTATTCTTGTTCTTATTATTACTTTTAAACGGTATAAAAGAAAAGGCTGCCCATAGAAATTAGATTGAATGGAATGATTGATAATGCCGTACTTTGAAGTTTTTGGTGCACTTATCGGAGGTTAATTTTTTCTGGAAAGTGCTTTTCGTGTTTCTAAATTTGCATTAATTGCTATTCTTTATTTTGGAAGGATGTTCACAACATAGTGAGTAATCATTTTGTTTGTGGTGTTGTGCTAATGTACAATTATTTAATTCTGCGATTTCTTTCATTTGTCGAATCTCAGGAGGCATTCCTAGAAGATTGGTGGTATGAGTTCTTCAGTATGTTCAATTTGAATCGGGTCGAGCATGCTGAAGACCCCTATGCTGAGCTATTTTCTATACTTCTATAAGTTAAATTTAGCTTTTTTTTTAAATTTTTTGAGATTACCTTAATCTAAATGAATGATTTTTTTTAAATTCTTAGTCTGCACAAAGTATGGACAATGTGGTACCTCAAGTCCCATATGTTGTGCTAGTTAGCTCACTTATTATACATCATTTGGTCCATATTTAATAGATTACAATGTCTCCATTATGATGTCACTCTTTTGTCCAAATTATAGGAACATGATATATCACCTAAGGTGCCGGCCTTTAGTCTTGAGAGATCGCAAGAGCAATGCCCTATCGATCAAACTGTGGAAATGGAACCAAATCCCCGTGCCCTTTAAAAGATTAAGCTTACGGTGTTAGAACCTTCGGAAGTAGGTTCGTTGTATTGGTTTCAAATACTTTGTTGATGATCGTTATCAGTCATTCTATCGTCTCCAGCTCTGGGATGCAACAAACTCCCTAGTCTAATCAATATCT
>NC_061114.1:6731265-6734291 GCF_002878395.1 Capsicum annuum | reverse complement strand
TGTCTCCACAACCATACAGTTCCAAAATATCTCTATGATAGGGTCTATGTTGCTCAGACTCTTCCAAAAATGTCATTGGGTGCGTGTCGGATCCTTCAAAAGTAGTGCATTTTCAAAGGATGCGACATAGGTATGGCCACAATTTTTGAGAGTCTGAGCAACTTAGCATAGGGTTACTCAACCCCTAATTTTGCGTTACTTTCATAGCCCTAAACTCTATTCTGCTATGATTTATATATACTTTGGATGGAGAGGAAGTTCGTCAGCTGATGGTACCATGTTACTAGTCTTACCACCCTTTTGTCCTAACCGTGTCACTTAAATATACCCTTTGCTATGTCATCATATAATCTTGAATTTATGCCATTATCGGTAAGTATCGTACAATTATCTGTTTAATCATGCAAAAGGAAGGAACTATTCAGTGCATGGTTATTTAGTTGCCATTTCGATCAAATACACAAATCAGACAAGAAGTAACATTAGTTTTACCGTTTCTTGAAAGGAACGAAACGGATCATATGACACTTTTGTCATGTCAATCTTCAGCAAACAGAAACCCAATGAGCAAATTCGATGGTCAAAAAGTGCATATTTTAAGCATCAGCTTAAGATTCAATTTCAGCTCCTAATAACCACAGCTCTTCACATACTTATAGGAGAAAACTAAGTGTATATGCACATCGATGGCTCACTCTCTTTTTTTCCGATAATTGTGGAGTTTGGGCCAGATTTCACGTACCTCGATTAAATCCATGGGATACCTCCCACCTCCCACTAGCAATAGATTTCAGGTGACTCTGTCCACCAGGACAGATGGGAAGAATCAGCTTCTTGCGGTGCGAAGGTATTTGCCCGGAAAGTGGTATATCTATGATGCGATACCATAGTTTATAGTAATTATTGTAGGCACTCGTATAATAACTTGACAAACCTAAAGCACCTGTAAAAAATGAAAAGAAGCACATTAAAATTCTCAGTATAGCAGTAAGATCTTTTAATTTTTTTTGCAAGAATTACGTAGCGAGCATGAAACAGTTCATTCAAATTGTTGTGCGTAATTTAAATTTGGTAAACAAAATATGGAGGAACATATTTTTTCCCTGGTCGAATACAATGGTATTTTTAACTAATCCACCCTTATGTTGGCGAGGGATGACGTAGACCATAATAGAAGCATGAAAACAGTGTGCCACAAGATATGTTTAAATGTATATTATTTCTTATAGGATTTTGTAGAAAGTAATCAGAAAGCATGATAGGGAGCTATGAGACGTAAATGAAAAGCAGTGGCAAATCCAGAATTTAAGCCCTATAGGTTCAACCTTTAAGGTTCGTTGTATAGAACACATTGTATTTTTGAAATTGTTATACATACTAGTCATTAAAAGTTTTCTAGATTTTTACGCATAACTCAGATTTTGCGTTGAATGTACTGGGTGCAGATGAACCCAGGGCCACAACACTATACCTGCCTCTTATGGAAATCCACACTTTGTATTCGAACAACCTTTCCCAACAACCACCCATTCATTAGAAAATAAAATGAGATTTGAGCCTTTGTTGTTTATGCATTTATAATGATTTGTTGAATTGAAAACTGTAAAAACAAAAGTTTCTATTTTATTATATATTTATATCTTTAATTTATTCTCTACCCTATGATGATTATAAGGGAAAAAAGAAAGGAAATCGCAAATGGAATATTTCTATTTAGTTTATAACATTCTCGAATACAACAGCCTCTGGTATTAACTTGCGGAAATTGGAATGACCGAGGTAGAAGTGTTTTAGACTACTTACAAAGGTAGGGTAGTTTAAAATATATTCACTTTATAGGTAGCTTCTTGAAGAATATAGAAACCGATCAATGTAAAGGGAAACAAATTTCATACATGTTATGATGGCAAGATTTTTTATTAGTTCCCTATATAACTAATGTGGGACTTTTAGCAATAGGATCATAATAAACCACCACACTCCGCATCTGTCGTCCTTAACGGCTCCACTCTCGCTAGCTTTCACTTTATTTGTGTACGTAGCTCTTTCCCAAGTAGCCCTTTTTGAGTGAGGTGCCAGGCGCCTTGACGGTTATGCTCTTGACATTGCTAGCTCTGGCGGAACAGTGCCATACTAGTTTCACCATCCAAGGAACGGTGTGCATGGAGGGTGATGGGTGGCTCTGATACCATTGATACAAACTTAGGAGAGCCACACTGCAAAAGTTAGCTATTAAGGTGGGAAAACCCATGGTTATATAATCCCCATGTCAGTTCCCTATATAACCGATGTGGGACTTTTGCAACAGGACTATAACAACGAAAAGCAATCCAGGCAAGGTTTTGTTGCTTTATGAGCGAAACAATGCGCTTTAGATGAAGACACGAAAAAAATCCTCACCATAACTTAATTATAGCATTAAATTCATACATGTATTGTTCTTATTTTAGTTTCCATAACTTGTGCGTTTTACTTAATTGTGTACTTTATACTTTATATTATGAAAATTATAAGGAAAAGAGAAAGGAAGTCACAAATGGAATGTTTCTATTTAGTTTATAACATTCTCCAGCCCTACTTGTACTAGGTCGGGACCCCCTAGTAATTACTTGTTGAAATTCGAATGGCCTAGATAAAAAGGTTATAGACTACTTGCAAAGACAAAGTTCTCTAAAATATGTTTGATTTATACCAAGCTATTTGCACAAGAGATCAAAGTAAATAACAACTTTCGGACATGTTATGATGGCAAGATCAGCTAAGACACATAGTACTATTAAGGATCAGGGTTTTGCTATTTAAAACGATAAATCAAGCCAAGGGAGGAGTTATCCCTTCATGAGTGAAGCAACGAAGCTTAGAGAAGTGTGCGTGCGCTCCAATGATAAATGGTTATATTTGGCTTAACTATGACGAGTTGGATTGATATTAGCTTTAGTGTAGCATTAACTTCATATATATATATATATATTAGCTACTTTTTTTTTTGTTTTGCATAACTCGTGTGCTTTAGTTCACCAAAGCAT
>NC_061114.1:6716999-6728265 GCF_002878395.1 Capsicum annuum | reverse complement strand
AGATATTGATTAGACTAGGGAGTTTGTTGCATCCCAGAGCTGGAGACATCAGAACAACTGATAACAATCATCAACAAAGAATCTAATATGAGTTTACGTTACAACGGAGAACTATTTAATTGTCCTTGTACAACTTATAATTGACAAACAGATCATCCACACAGTCAAGACATTTTCAGAAACTAACAAAAATTGACGTTGGTATTCTGGTTCAAAATGCATGTTAAGTCGATGTATAAGAGCATAAACTTCTTAGGTGAGCTCACATGTGTTATCAAGATCAAAGATAAAGGATTCTAAAATATGAACGCAACGTATTTGAAACCAATACAACGAACCTGCTTCCGAAGGTTCTAGCACCGTAAGCTTAATCTTTTTAAGGGAACGAGGATTTGGTTCCATCTCCACAATTTGATCGATAGGGCATTGCTCTTGCAATCTCTCAGGTCTAAAGGCCGGCACCACAGGTGATATGTTATGTGCCCATATTTGTGACAAAAGAGTGACATCATAATGGAGACATTGTAATTAATAAAATAAGGACCAAACGATGCATAGTAAGAGAGCTAACTGGCACAGCATATGGGACTTGAGGTACCACATTGTCCATAGTTTGTGCAGCCTGAGAATTTTTTTTTTAAAAGTCATTCATTTAGATTATAGTAGTCTCAATTAAAAAAAAAAAAAAGAAGCTAAATTTAACTTATAAATCTTCCCGTGGTGCAGGCATTTAGTCCTGAGAGATTGCAAGAGTAATGCCATTCAAGGACGGATGAGGGCGAAGTGACATCTAATTTTGTTACCAATTCTAGGTAACATCTTGATGTATTTTATAGTGTTTCCTTTTTAACTTAACTTCATATTATATTATGCTGCTTTGTTCTGAAGAAAATAATGTTTCCATTGGCTTTTGTGCGACACAGTTATGACTGTAAAATTGAATTTATCCTATTCGCTGTGTTAATTTCCTTGGATAACTAGTTATTTCTATGATATTGCATTAGTGAAAGCATCAATTTGGTTGTTGAAGTTCGGATGAGAAGCTATATAACTTGTTTTGATTTTCATGTGTCATATAGCCGCTTGATGGAGCAGATTCCTAGTATACGTCAACAGAGGGAGGCCAGAGTATGCTTACATTTCCGAGACAACAAAATTTTGTTTATTTTAAGTTGTGAAATAACTGACAATATTTAATTCTATCCAGGATGAGGGAGCGGGACATGGTATTTAGTTTGAACAAACTGTGCAGATGGAGCTAAACGCCATGTTTCCAATGCCAGATCCTTCTGAAGCAGGTTCGTTTGTATTGATTTCAAATAACTTACCTTTATGTTTTAGAATGTCTCGTCTTTGGTCTTGATAACACATGTGAGCTCATTTAAGTACTACTCGTATATGTTGACTTAACATGCTTTAATATCTTAACTAAATTCTGCAAGAAAAGCTTCTTTGATGGAGCAATCAGTTGCATACTCGTTCTTGTATGTGTATTGCAATTACCAACACTAAATGAATTTCAGTTTAACGTTGTATCTCCGATCCTGAACACCAAGTACTTATATGGAGTAGGTTACAGCCTCATTTCTGTCCAGCTTTGAGGATATGAAATATTTCCCCTAAGGTGAGGTTTTGTTTGGTGTATAGAAGATCTCTCGATACGTAACGGAATGTATCTACAGCCTAGATTATTTAATAATTGTGGAAGTGAATAAAAGAATTGCTTGTCTGAGATCGTCTTTTGACCTACTATAAGAGTGTTCATTTTTGCTAGTGTATGGAAATCTTGGTTGGTTACTAGTCCTTTAAGGACGATTAAATAGTTCTCTAATAAACAGTTCCTATTAGGCTCTTCCACCGGCTCCTGCTCTGCGATACAGCAAATTTCGTTATCAAAACAATATCCGGAGAAAGCTTACAAATTCGTTGCTATTATACAGTACATGTAGGCCATAGCCATGAGGAAAGCCAGATGCATTTTGTTACTTCTTCATAGTTTTAAGAATTTAACTTTTTTGTAATCCAAGATTTACTCATGAGTATCCATCATGAGTGGAGGCCATATCCGTTTTTGTTGCATTTTTTTTAATCAACACGGAGATTTAGGATAAATGGTTCTTTAAGAAGCATCCTGTTACTTCTCCTACAAGTGGAAAGAATGAGAATATCATTATAGTGCACAAGTTAAAGTGCAGTGTACAACAACCCCAACATCCCCGGTGTAATCCCCGAAGTGGTGTCCAGGTAGGGGGGATGTGTACGCAGCCTTGAAGTGCAGTGTCTTGACGGTGAATGTTAAGCTGCTAATACATTGAGATGAGGCATAGAGGGTTTAGGTTTCAACGCTGAGAGAACATAACGTTGATGGCTTTAAGTATTAGTGATTCAGGATAAGGCTATAACGTTGATGGCTTTAGGCATTAGTGATTCAGTATAAGGTTAAGGTCACCTGCAACTTTTGGTATTCATATTAGCGGCCTTGATCGTTGATGCTTGAAGTAACATTATACTCTTGATAGTTAACCTTTCGCAAATTAGAAGCCAAATAGTTTTTAAAGATCCTTAGTGTTTGAAGAAACATATGTTGATGGTACTTGTATTCAAGTCCATTATTAGGCTTATATTTGGTCATTAATAAGCCTGTTATTAGATTAGCGTGGAGCGTAGTCAATCAAATCTACAGATTTAGTGTCAAAATGATAAGGGCAGCTTGATGCATGAAGCAGCGTCTTGCGTTTCTGCTCGATCCAGGCAAGGGCCATACTTCATCGATGTAGGTAGACAGCCATCTCGATGCAAACATTAATGTCTTATTACACTGAGAACAACTTTACAGTTGCTTCAAGGCTCCCCTTCTTACCGTCAAAATCATAAAGACGGAAAGGGACTGTGCCTACTTTTCCTGCAGAGATGTTCTCAAGAGTATACATTGAGGAAAGTTTCTCAAGAGGGACTGTGCATCATTTGGTGGATCCCATATTGGTAAAGGGGAAAAGAAAAGAATGTTAGCACCTACTAGCCCATCCCTATTTAAGCTCGAAAAACAAAGACCAACACATAAGATTGATACGAAGTATTACAAATTTGCCTCATTGAAAGTTATTTTGTGATTCAGATCATGTGACATAGGCTCAACTGGTATGACTAAGTTGACTCGATCTTTCTCTTTTGTAACTATTGCATACTAAGAAGTACAAAGCTTTATTGAGACTAAGATTGACACACTAAGAATTTCTCGTGAAGTTGCGTGGATTCTTCGGTCTTCAATCTTCTCTTTTACAGCGTTCAGCTGATTTGGCTTCTTGGTCTATAAGGAAACCCAAGATATTTCTTCTCAATCAAGGATTTGAATTGATTCCTTGATTGAGGAATTGCACCATCACCATATGATACGTCCATATCAGATATGTCCGTGCATGCAAGGCATCCTTCTTTTCTTGAACACGAGCTCAAAACCATACATGTTCATATCAGATATGTCCATGTAGAGGATGTGATCTACTTTACTTGCATAACTCCTTGTTGTATGCCATTGTGATTGATTGCCAGTCACCTTCCTTATACTTTTAGATCTGATGAGGTCTTGCGCTTTAAGCACGAAGCCTTCCATATAAAAACATTAGTCTAATTGGCCCACTTTTATCATTGTTGATTCGGTGATCACACCATCAAACAAGCTTAGACCCATGAGGATACAATTTTTCAAAGGCAAAAAATACAAAAAAAGCAATGGGGAAAGGACACAAATGTCAGCTCACCCAAAATATTTCCACTAATATAGCCATTGATTTGGCAATTCCAATAAATAGCCATTTAGGCTTTTCTATTGCTACTCCCTCTTTCTTTTTTTTTTTTTTTGTCTTTTATTTATTTATTGCTTAACTTTTAATGTCAATTATTTTACATGTTATGTTCTCTTTCTTCCTAACTATTTTTTGTTCGATTTTCACTATTTTTTTCTTTTAATGTTGTTAATTATTTTTTTTGTTGTGAAAAAGTCCACTCTGTCCATTCATTTATTTTTTCAGATGCGATCACGAAAATAATAACATAAAATACAAGTCCACCCATAATTATTCTATCTCTTTTCATATGAGTTAATAGTGACACTGAATTATTTTTTTTCTCTATCTCTCGCTTTTTAATCAAAAAAATTAAAAAATGTTTGGACAATAAAGGTATAGGGTTTAATATATTTTGTATATGCTTGCACAGATTTTCACAAAAATATAGGTGAAGTTACAAATTCATGAATAATGAATTACTATATATGCTTGCACAAATTTTCTCTGTAAAGGCTGTCTTTATATGGTATATATATTGTATCAACGTGATATAAAAGAGTATCAATCTAATATATAAGTGTATCAATGCGGTATCAAAGAATATTAATGTAGTATAAAAGTGTATCAATGTAGTATAAAAGTATATTAATGTGGTATAAAAGAGTATCAATTGGGTATACGGACTGCATGTGCTTGCATAGAATTTCCTTTCTCTTTTTTAAAAAGTGTTTTCAATATAATATAAAAGTGTATCAATTTGGTATAAAAGTGTATCAATTGAGTATAGAGACTGCATGTACCCAATTGGGCTAAATGGCTAAAAAAGGAATTAAATTTAGCCGACAGATTATATTTGTCCACGTTTTCAAATTGTGTCAATTTTTTTAAAAAATGGTCACCCCATATCCTTTTCCCAAAACAATAAGGTCTATGGGCTTGAAGCAAAAATTTAGTAACTTAAGTGCACGCTTAACATACCAAACATATTGCATAGTAAGTGCTAGTGTTAGAGATTTTTTTAAATTAATTAGGTAATTGTCCAATTATGCAAAAGTCATACCTAATAGAATTCACTTCTTATTTTTTGATTTAAGTGATATCTTTGAATGAAAGTTTCTCTTTTTTTTTTTTGGGAAAAAAATGTGTGATTAGAGTTAAATAGTAATAAATGAAGTTGTTTAATTTTAGAGAAAATCTTAGTTGTAACTTGTAATCTGCTCTTATTATTTTCAAGTCAAATTTTTCTTGTTGATTTCTATCTTCTCTTTAATTTAGATTTTGCATGCTACTAACTTCTCTTCAATATATAATTGTAATCTTATTTTTTGTTCTTGTTATCTTTTTTTTTTTTTCTCTTTCTTCACTATTCTCTCTTCTTCTTTTCTTCACTTTCACTTTTTAATTCTCTTTTCTTGTATTCTTCTTTAGTGGTTATGAGTTCGTGGAGCAATCAAGTGATGTAAGTTGCTTAAAAAAAAATATTATTTTTCTAATTAAATTTTGTAATGTTGTTTTCTCCTTTTGTTCTCATGATTTTAATTTTTTTATTTTTAACTCTAATATTTGTATGGTTCTTTAGTGATATGCATTCCTTTCTCTTTATATGTTCTCATAGGCTTAAATGTTGTTTTTAATCAAAGAAACTTACATAAAAACATGCTTTATGTTGATTTTTTTTTTGAGAATATTTTTTGCTTCAATAGCTATTTTTAAGTTGTAAAAGTAGGGAAAATGTATATGTTTTGATTGAAACAAGTGATATGAGATGAGTGTCGAATAAATGAAGTCTTACTAGGGGTCTTTAAGAAAAAAATTGGGTTACATTTCAAACGATTAAATCGGGCCGGATTAATAAATGAATTGGATTAAAACTTGTTCAATTTTTTTTGTGTACTTTGATATTTTAGGTCACTTACAATTTCCTTAATTTTATGTCTTTTTTATTAAAGATCTTAATATTTACTCAAATGAGATTTGAAAAAGGTCATTTTATGCTATTTATTTATTTATAAGTGACGAAGAAATCTTAATTCCTCAATTTTTGACCAAGAAATAAAATAACGTATACATCACTCTTCTCAAACTCCATCTATAAAATTACACTAAATATATGTTATTATTATTATCATTGTAATGAGATAATATTAAATTTTAATCCAATTTTAAAGAGTAAATAGGAGTAACTACTTTTTTCCTAAATAATTTGGACACTTAAAAGTCCACTTATTCAGATAAGACCTCAATTAATGATAGGATCATATATGACACAATTCATTAATTCCAAGACAATGTATAGACACAAAAATCTAATGGGAAAATCATTGTTTCCATCCCAAACTATAGTCAAAAAGTCGAATCCACACCTAAACTATATAAGTGACCTATTACACACCTTAACTATAAAAAAATGATACTATTTACAGCCTGTCAGACATTACACCAGTTGCATGTGGTGTGGTGTTTTACACACGCTGCCATGTCAGTACCAATTCAGCATAATCTGAAAAAATAAGGAAGAAGGCATCGTTTTTACCCCAAACTATAGTCAAAAAATTGAATCCACACCTAAACTATATAAGTGACTTACTACACACCTTAACTATAAAAAAGTGATACTTTTTATACCCTGTCAGCATTACACTACTTGTGTGGTGTTTTATACACGCTGCCACGTCAGCATAATCCGAAAAAATAATAAATTTATTATTTTCATAATTTTTTATTTTTTACTTTTAAATTAATTTTTTCCCCTTCTTCTTCATTGTCAAAAACCTCCATTGTTGTCAATGTCCAAAACCTCCATTATCTCCATTACACCGTATTCATCACCATAAAATTTATCCCACCAACAAAATTACCATAACAATTAATTTCTTCTAGCATTGTTTTTCATCCGTAACCCATCGTCTTTTCTTAAAAAAAAATAACAAAATTCTCAGCTATAATGGCCATTATTGTTTCAAAAAATGGTCACTCGACTATTGTCCTTGATGTTTTAAGTGCTAATGACCAACACATTTTCATACTTTTCTATATGTTTTTCAGCTATAATTTTTAAAAAAAATAATATGGTAGCAAATTACATTTTTGGATGGATTAATAATTAACAGACAAAGAAGAGAAAGTCGACAATGAATCCGACCTTCCTGAAGAGAACTCACCGAAAAACATCGTTGCTAATAAATTTTATATTTTTTATAAAATTTGGTTTTACCCTTTTAAACATCAAATACAATTTAATTTTGTTCATTGTGAAATTGACATTGATTCGGTGAAGGTGGAGGATGAATTGTGTTATTTGAGGATGGGATTTGAATTTGGAGGTGGGGTGATGAAGAAACTGTGTTGGTTGGGGTGGGGGTGATGAAGAAAAAGATGGTTTGGGGTTAAAGTTTCGGGGTGGGGGTGATGAAAAAGATGATGGTTTGGGGGTGGGGATGATGAAGAAGATGATTGTTTGGGGGTAGGGGTGGGGAGATGGATGCTGGGGGTTGGGGGAGGAGTATTTTATTTTTTTAAAATTTTTTTGTGCATTCATTTTCAATTTAAACGCATCAATTTTTATTTAAATAATTATGTATTTTCCACGCCAGATCTAGGGGGTAAAAAGTATCATTTTTTTAATAGTTAAGGTGTGTAATAGGTCACTTATATAGTTTAGGTGTGGATTCAATTTTTCGACTATAGTTTGGGGTGGAAACAATGTCTTTTTCCTTAATGTTTTTAACCGTTTACTTTTGTTATTTAATAGGATGGACGTGCCTAAAATAAGTGTAACATACATGCCGTAGAATGGGGGTCATGGGGAGGTAATAATATTGCTTTTATATAGTTAAGGTGTGTAATAAGTCACTTATATAATTTAGGTGTGACTTCGACTTTTTTGTATAGTATGGTGTGAAAATGATGCCTTTTCCCAAAATCTAATTAATGATAAAATTGACCAATCTAAAATAACACAAGGGCAAATTTTAATAATAATCGTTTCACTTTCTCCGTTTCAAATTACGCGGCACAGTATAACTTTGAGAGTCAATTAAATTATTTTTCCATTGAAATTTTTTATCTAGCTTTTAAATTCTTAAATTTATTAATTATATAAATCTTATTTCATAAAACTTAAATTTTTTATGTCTAAGTTTAAATCTTGAAATTTCAATACGCCACATAATAAAATAATATATGATTCTCTATTGGAAATTTTCAGGCTTGAAAAGTATGTGCATGATTACTTGGTTAAGAAGGGGCTGCATTTGACTACTGATTTATTTGCCATTGAAGTTAATGTTGTTGATCCCAATCATGTTGGTAAGTTTTTTATGTAATAAAAACTATTTCTGATTTGAACTTATTATTATGCTATAATATTATCCTGATTATCATGAGAAAATTTGGCAATTAAGCCCTAACAAAGAAATCAAGTTTTCTTTTATCACTTAGCTTGATTGAATCCATTATGGATTTAATAAACTAAGTAAATTGTAATTCTATTTTTCACTTATTCTTTATTTATTCTCTCATCTATAATTTTTTCTATCAATTTTATTTGGTTTGGATTATATCCTCTTCAAATTTTCAATTAATAACATGGTCTATTGAAAAAATTTGGCTATTAAGCCTCTCCAAGTTTTCAATTAGCAAAATGACCTACTTTTATTTCCTCATCTATCAGAATGATAATCGTTCTGTTCATAGATAGGTTGGACCGATGATCGATCTGTCGGATTGGTAATTGATTTGTCCATATATAGGTCGGATCGATAATTGATTTATCAGATCGAGAACCAATTTGTCGGGTCGATTTATCAGTCGGATAGATAATAGATCTGTCTTAAAAATGGGTTATTTCCCTTAAAAAAACTTGTAGTCTATTTAATTAAAAAGAAGACTTGAAAAGGCCATTTAACAAAGAATCCCAATTATCTTTTATTAAAAGTTGTATATAATCTTGCATGACTTATAGGTCATAAGTAACCATGAAATTAGTTATTAATGCTTGAGTTAGAAAAGGCTGTGTAGGTATCTTTGGGTGAATGTAGGATGCTTAGTGCATCGAGATTATCACACATTTGGAGTTATCTACTATTGCGTGGGTTAGGGTAGCCTACCTAGGTCACATTCCTTGGGTCTGCGGATCCTTTTCTCGGACTTTGGATGAATGCATGATGCTTCGTGCCTCGAAATTATCATTCATTTGAAGTTACCTCCGATGCTTGGGTTAGGATAGGCTACCTAGGTTATATCTACTTGGCTGGGGGCCCTTTTTTCCGGACTCTGGGTGAATGCACTATGGTTTATTCCTCGAGATTATCATTCATTTGAAGTTAGCTACTGATATTTGGGTTGGGTAGTCAATCTAAGTTACATCCCTTAGCCTTTGGGCCTTGTTCCTGGACTTTGGGTGAATGTAGGATGCTTCGTGCCTCGAGATTATCATTCATTTAGATTTAGCTAATGATTCTTGGGTTGGTGTATCCAACTCCAAATGAATTCCAACTCAAAATGAATGATAATCTCGAGGCACGAAGCATCCTGCATTCTTCCAAAGTCCGCAGTCCAAGGGGATGTAACTTAGGTTGGCCACCCTAACCCAAGCATCAATATCTAAATTCAAATAAATGGTAATATCGAGGAACAAACCATACTACATTCACCCAAAGTCCAAGATAAAGGCCCCTACCCAAGTGGATGTAACCTAGGAATCCTTTCCTAACCCAAGCATCATAGCTAATTTAAAATACCGGGAGAAAGGCCTGCAACCCAAGGGGATGTGACCTAGGTAGGCTACACTAACCCAAGCATCAATAGATAACTCCAAATTAATATTAATATCGAGGCACGAAGTTTACGGAATCTCGAAGCACTAAGCATCCTGCATTCACCCAAAGTGACCTAGACAACCTACTCTAACTCAAGCATCAATTACTAATTTAAGAAATCTGTTTATTCCTTTGATGTCATTTTAGTTTTATACATATGAGTGCATCAACAATAACATACCAAGTGTAATCCCACAAAGTGGGGTCTGAGGAGGGTAGAGTGTACGCAGTCCATACCACTATCTAAGAAGAAGTAGAGATGCTTTTTTCAGTAGATGTGGCTAATAAGGAAAGTGTTCCATATCAATTTTTTATGAAAGTGATTTTTGTGTTTCTAAATTGCATTAATTGTTATTTGTTATTTTAGAGGGATGTGGACCATGTATTGACTGATTCTTTTATTTGTGGTAATGTGCTAATGTACAATTATTTGATTTCTACGATTTGTTTCAGCTATCGAATCCCCGGAGGGGTTTCTAAAGGAGTGGTGGGATTTTTTCTATGACACATACACGTTTCGTCAGGCTAAGCATGCCCAAGAATCTAAATGCTCTAGCTATTATAATCTAAACGACATAGGTTTAGGTTTAGCTATTATAATCTAAATGCATGATTTTTTTGAACTCTCAGGCAACACATACTATTGAAAATGTTGTATCTAATATCCCCTCCGCTCTGCCAACACTTTCTTCTCATTCTACCATGCTATCATTTGAGGATAATATATCTCCAATGGTGCCGGCCTTCCACCTGACGATACCCGACCATGCGCTGATGTATGCTTTAAGCTTTGTTGATACGCATCATCCAACTCAGCTGGTGCCATTTGAAACCAATTTTAGGTAACAACATGTTGTGTTTATTGCTTATCCAAACCAACATTTCTGCGCTTGATATATTTTATATTGTTTGCACTCTTCACTTAACATCGTGTTATATTTATTCTGCTTAGTTCTTGAACAAAATCACATTTCCATTGGGTTTTGTGCAATGCAATTATGACTGTAAAATTGAATTTATCCAATTCTGTGTTGCATAGTGAAAGCATCAATTTTGTTGTTGAAGTTTGTGAATATATAGATTTCTAACTCTTTTTGATGTTCATGTGTCATACAGCTACCCGATGGAGCTGATACCAGATATGCCTCAACAATGGGAGTCAAGAGTATGTTTTTACATTTACGAGACAACAACATATTTTTTTTAAGTTGCGACAAAACTTGTCGGTTTTATTCCTTCCAGGATGAAGGAGAGGGACTTGGTATTTTCCCTGAACAAACTACGCAGATGGAACAAAATTACTCCGATGCTCTTGCTACGGCTATACTTCCGATGCCAGATATTTCTGAAGCAGGTTTGTTTGTATTGGTTTGAAATGTCTTGCGTTTTAGAAAAAAAGAAAGTCTTTTACCACAAATTAAATTTCTAATTCTTTATTTAAATTTATGTGTCAAAGGGAGTGATTTCAGGAAAGACAAGGAGTCTTTTGAAACATGATGGTTAAAATAAACTAATGAGAATTTTAAATTTAAATTATTCTTAAATATATAATTGAGTCATTTTGTTGAGGACAAACTAATAAGGAAATTTTTTCATATAAATTAGAATTTTGTTGTTGTTATTATTATTATTATTATTATTATTTTTTTTTTTTTTTTTTTT
>NC_061114.1:6665351-6716899 GCF_002878395.1 Capsicum annuum | reverse complement strand
TGTAAACGGTCTAAAAAGAAAAGACTACCCATAGAAAAAAGATTGGACGGAATGATTGATAATGTCATTCTTTGAAGTTTTTGGTGCACTTATCGGAAGTTAGTTTTTTCTGTAAAGTTCTTTTCGTGTTTCAAAATTTGCATTAATTGCTATTCTGTATTTTGGAAGGATGTTACTGATCATTTTGTTTGTGGTGTTGTGCTAATATACAATTATTTAATTCTGCGATTTATTTCTACAAGATTGGTGGTATGACTTCTACAGTATGTTAAGCTCTAATCAGGCTGAGCATACCGAAGAACCCTATGCTGAGGTGTTCTCTAAACTTTTCTAAGTTAAATTTAACTTTTTTTTTGAGACAACTATAATCTAAATGATTGATTTTTTATAAATTCTCAGGCTGCACAAACTATGGAGAATGTGGTACCTCAAGTCCCATATGCTATGCCTATTAGCTCTTCTATGCTTCGTTTGGTCCTTATTTTATAGATTACAATGTCTTCCTTACGATGTCAATCTTTTGTCCTATCTATAGGCGCATAACATATCATCTGCGGTGCCGCCATTTAGTCCTGAGAGATCGCAAGAGCAATGGCCTTTCGATCAAACTCTGCAGATGGAACAAAGTCCCCGTGCCCATAAAAAGATTAAGCTTTCGGTGCCAGAACCTTCGGAAGCAGGTTCGTTGTATTGGTTTCAAATACATTGAGTTTATGTTTTAGAATCTTTTATCTTTGATTTTGATAACACATATGAGCTCACCTAAGTAGTTTATACTCTTATACATCGACTTAAGATGCATTAAGATGATAACCAAATACTGCTAGAAAGAATGTATCTATGGCCTAGATTATTTGGTCATTACAGAAGTGACTCAAAAAGTTTTTTGTTTTGACTTGTAAAAGTATGCATTTTGAACCAGAATACTAATGTCAATTTTTGCTAGTGTATGAAAATGTTATGGCTGTGTGGATGATCTGTTTGTCAATTATAAGCTCTTTAGTGAAAATTAAATAGTTCTCTATTATAACGGAAACTCATGTCAGATTCTTTGTTGATTATCATTGTCAGGTTGTTCCATTGACTCTAGGTCAGTGATGCTGCAAACTAATCAATATCTTGCGATTTTTGATCTTAATCTTGGCATGGCATTAAGAAGGTGATAAGTTTGAGAAAGATCATAATTCGTAGCTGTTATAAAGTATATGTAGGCCATATATGCCAAGAATAAAGACAGCTGAATTTCTTTTACTTAATTTAAAGAAACAATATATTGATGGTAGTTGTATTCAAGTCTATTGTTAGGTTTATATAAAAGATTGTATTCTTCCTTGGTTGTGAATTAGCCTTTCTTAGATTAGCGAGAACCTAGTCAATGATATCTATAGATACTTTGGTGCATGAAGGATTCTGTGTTTACGCAATGTTTGGGGAGCCTACCCTGATGCGATACAATGTAGGAAGCCTACCCTGATGCGAGCATCAATAGCTGATTCCATTGCTCGAACTTGTGACGTAAAAGTGACACAACGGCAATTGGTGCACCAAGCATTCCACGTTAGAGGGGTCTAGGGAAAGACCGCATTGCAACGGTTGTGATGTAGACAAGCTATCCTAATGCATGCATTAATGGTTGCTTTGACGTCTCGAATCCATGACCTATAGGTCACAAAGAGACAATTTTACAGTTCTTGCTAAAAATTTTTATTACAAGTGATTTATATCTGTGATCTCTTGAGATTACCTCAAGAGTAGAGTGCATAGATTGAGGAAATGAATGTTAGCTCAATTTACCTCACCACCTTTCCTCATAGGAGTAGACCAAGAATTCTTTCTCAGAGAATGTGATGAACTACACTTAAAAGAGTAGAGCCTTCCAATGAGAACACTATTTTGATTCGCCCACTCTCGTCATTATTGATGTAATGATCACGCTGTCAAGCAAGCTTAGACCATTAGGCTCCAATGTTTTGAAAAGCAAAAAGCACAAAAAGGAAACAAGATCTATGGACATGAAGCGAAAAGTGAGAACTAAAGCGCATGGTTCTGTGAAGTAAAGCACACGAGTTACGGAAAACAAAAAAAAAACCCTAATATATATGAATTTAATGCTATACTCAAGCTATATTAATCCAATTCCTCATAGTTAAGCCAAAAATAACCACTTATCATTGGAGTTATTTTGCGCATCATCATTTGAGCACGCATTTCTCTAAAGCATCGTCTCTTCCTCGTAAAGAGATAACTCCTCGCTTGGTGTGCTTTATCGCTTTAAACAGCAAAACTCTGACCCTTAAACTATTAGTAGAGGGGTCCGACCTGGTACAAGTAGTAGTGCAGGAGAATGTTATAAACTAAATAGAAACATTCCATTTGTGACTTCCTATCTCTTTTCGTTATAATTTTCATAATATAGAATATAAAGTACACAATGAAGTAAAACGCACAAGTTATGGAAACTAACATAAAAACAATACATGTATGAATTTAATGCTATAATTAAGTTATGGTTAGGATTTTTTGTGTGTCTTCATTTGAAGCGCATTGTTTTGCTTATAAATCAACAAATCCTCGCTTGGATTGCTTTTCGTTGTTATAGTCCTGTTGAAAAAAGTCCCGCATCGGTTATATAGGGAATTGATGTGGGGCTTATATAACGATGGGCTTTCCCACCTTAATAGCTAACTTTTGTAGTGTGGTTCTCCTAAGTTTGTATCAATGGTATCGAAGCCACCCATCACCCTCCATGCCCACCGTGCCTTGGGTGGTGAAGCTGGTATGACACTGTTTGGCCATAGCTATCAATGTCTAGAGCATAGCCTTGAAGGCGCCTGGCACCTCACCCAAAAAGGGCTACTTTAGAAAGCGTTACATACACAAATAAAGTGAAAGTAACCGAGAGTGGATCCATTAAGGACGATAGATGCGGAGTGTGGTGGTTTATTATGATCCTATTGCTACAAGTCCCACATCGGTTATAGAGGGAACTGATGTTGAGCTCTCCCACCTTAATAGCTAGATTTTGGGGTGTGATTCTCCTAAGATTGTATCAAAAATCTTGCCATCGTAACATGTCTGAAATTCATTTCCCATACATTGATCGGTTTCTATATTCTTCAAGTAGTCTATAACACTTCTACCTCAGTCATTCCAATTTCCACAAATAATACTGGAGGCGTCCGACTTGGCAAGTTGTATTAGAGAATGTTGTAAACTAAACAGAAATATTTCATTTGCGACTTCCTTCTCTTTTCCCTTATAATCATCACAGGGATAGAGCATAAATTAAAGATATTAATATATAATGAAATAGAAACCTTTTTTTTTTCAGTTTTCAATTCAACAAATCGTCATAAATGCATAAACAATAAAGCCTCAATCTCATTTTATTTTCTAATTAATTGGTGGTCGTTGGGCAAGGTTGTTCGAATACGTGGTCTTAATAGAAAGTGTGGCTTTCCATAAGAGGCGGGTATATTGTTGTGGCCCTGGTTTCATCTGCACACAGTACTTTCAATGCAAAATATGAGTTATGCATAAAAATCTAGTAAAATTTTGATGACTAGTATGTTTAATAATTTCAAAAATACCATGTGTTCTATACAACGAACCTTAAAGGTTGAACCTATAGGGGGTTAAATTCTGGATTTGCCTCTGCTTTTCATTTACATCTCATAGCTCCCTATCTTGCTTTCTAATTACTTTTTACAAAATCCTATAAGAAATAATATACATTTAAACATATCTTGTGGCACACTGTTTTCATGCTTCTATTATGGTCTACGTTATCCCTCGCCAACATAAAGGTGGGTTAGTTAAAAATACTATTGTATCCGACCAGGGAAAAAATATGTTCCTCCATATTTGTTGTTTACTATTTAAATTATGGACAACAATTTGAATGAACTGTTTCATGCTCGCTGTGTAATTCTTCAAAAAAAAAATTAAAAGATCTTACTGCTATACTGAGAATTTTAATGTGCTTCTTTTCATTTTTTACAGGAGTTTCAGGTTTGTCAATTTATTATACGAGTGCCTGCAATAATTACTTTACACTGTGGTATCACATCCAATATATACCATTTTCCGGGCAAATACCTTCTCACCGCAGAAGGTGATTCTTCCCATTTGTCCTGGTGGACAGAGTCACCTGTTGCTAGTGGATTTAATCGAGGTACGTGAAAGCTGGCCCAGACATCACATTTATCAAACAAACAAAAAAAGAGTGAGCCATTATGTGTATATACACCTTTCTATATGTTTAAATTGGAAATGTTTTGAGATATGATCTGGTTTAATAATAAAATGACACTAATTTTTTCTCCTATAAGTAAGTGAAGAGCTGTGGTTATAAGGAGCTGAAATTGATTCTTAAGATGATGCCTAAAATATGCACATTTTGGCCATTCAACGTTGCTCATTTAGTTTCTGTTGGCTGATGATTGACATGCGTAAAATATGATCCATTTCGTTCATTTCAGGAAACAGTAAAACAAATGTTACTTCTTGTCTGATTTGAATATTTGATCTAAATGGTAACTAAATAACCATGCGTTGAATAGTTCCTTCCTTTTGCATGATTAAACAGATAACTGTACGATGCTTACCGATAATGGCATAAATTCAAGATTAAATGATGACATCGCAGAGGGTATATTTAAGTCACAGTGTTAGGACAAAAGGGCGGTAAGAATTGATAACGATGATGGAACAATTGATAACGATCATCAACAAAGAATCTAATATGAGTTTCCGTTACAACGGAGAACTATTTAATTGTCCTTAAAGATCTTATAATTGACAAACAGATCATCATCACATTTTCAAACACTAACAAAAATTGACATTGGTATTCTGGTTCAAAATGCATGTTAAGTCGATGCATAAGAGCATAAACTTCTTAGGTGAGCTCAGATGTGTTATCAAGATCAAAGACAAAAGATTCTAAAATATGAAAACAACATATTTGAAACTAATAAAACGAACTGCTTTCGAAGGTTCTGGTACCGAAATCTTAATCTTTTTAAGGGCATAGGGATTTGGTTCCATCTCCACAGTTTGATCGATAGGGCATTGCTCTTGCGATCTCTCAGGACTAAAGGCCGGCACCACAGGTGATATGTTGTGTGCCTATATTTGGGACCAAAGAGTGACATCATAATGGAGGCATTGTAATTTATAAAATAATGACCAAATGATGCATAGTAAGAGAGCTAACTGGCACAACATATGAGACTTGAGGTACCACATTGTCCATAGTTTGTGCAGCCTGAGAATTTTTAAAAAACCCGTTCATTTAGATTATAGTAGTCTCAATAAAAAAAAAGCTATATTTAACTTATAAATCTTCCCGTGGTGCCGGCATTTAGTCCTGAGAGATTGCAAGAGTAATGCCATTCAAGGACGGATGACGGTGAAGTGACATCTAATTTAATATTTCTTGAGATTCGTCGCAGTCAGAGGGCACGATTTGTTACCAATTCTAGGTAACATCTTGATGTATTTTATAGTGTTTCCTTGTTAACTTAACTTCATGTTATATTATGCTGCTTTGTTCTGAACAAAATAATGTTTACATTGGGTTTTGTGCGACACAATTATGACTGTACAATTGAATTTATCCTATTCTTTGTGTTAATTTCCTCGGATCACTAATTATTCTATGATATTGCATTAGTGAAAGCATCAATTTGGTTGTTGTTCTGATGAGAAGATATATGTAATACCCCAGGAAATTTTTCATTGAAATTTTGTGCGTAAACGTGTTGGGTTCTATCTTCTAGAATGAACAATAAATTTTCTGTGTGGAATGTCTTAGATTATGACCCACCATTGAGTAGAGTATCAAATAATATTTCTAAAGATATGTGGATCATCCAAAACGGACACCCGATCGACGAGTTATGAACATTCCGATCGAACTGTGAATAGTAGTGAACAGTAAAACATGCAGGAAAAAGTACTGAGGCGTGGCGTATTTTTTCTCCAACTTTAAATGATAATAACTCGTTGTACATAATGATCTGGGTGATTTACTATATATCAATGGAAAGCTCTGCGAGTCCTCTTTCCGATGAAATTGGTTTCATCCAATTTTTCTATCGGAGCAAAAAGTTATGGTCGATCTACTTCAGCCTAACAAAAGTAAATTTTTGGGTCAATTTCAAACGATCATAACTCCTTGTACACAATAATCTGGGTGAGATACTATATATCAACGGAAATATATGAGAGTCCTCTTTCTAATGAAATTGGTTTCATACAATTTGGATATCGTAGTAAAACGTTATGGTTGATCTACTTCAGACTATCAAAATAGTCCACCAAAGGATACATTCGAGAATTATTTGATTTTTAGGGGCGTTTTGGTCATTCCCCCTCACCCAAAATCCATCCAAACCCTATATTAAAGCCTATTAGAAGCATTATTTGTTATATTTCATCAAATACCCTAAAAAAAAAAGCCCTAAGCTCCTACATCCAACTTCAAGAACCTCCAAAGTTCACCATTAATTCTGCAAATTTATTCAAGATTCCAAGTTCCTAGTTCAAGAACTCCAAGAACCATCATTCAAAGGCACTATTAACATCTCAAAAACGAGTATCGATCTAAAGTTCACCATTCAAGGTATGTGGGGGTTTTCAACAAGAATCGTTCAAAAAGAATTTTAGGGGCGTTTTGGTCATTCCCCCTCACCCAAAATCCATCCAAACCCTATATTCAAGCCTATTAGAAGCATCATTTGTTATATTTCATCAAATACCCTCAAAAAGAAAGCCCTAATATCCTACATCCAACTTCAAGAACCTCCAAAGTTCACCATTAATTCTGCAAATTTATTCAAGAGTCCAAGTTCCTAGTTCAAGAACTCCAAGAACCATCATTCAAAGGCACGACTAACATCTCAAAAACGAGTATCGATCTAAAGTTCATCATTCAAGGTATGTGGGGTTTTTCAACAAGAACTCTCTTTCGTTCTTGTGCCCAAAAGTAATTTTCTTTACAAAGGCATGATTTTATTTGATTTTTTTATGAATTTGAAGCATGAACCCATATCTTATGATGATTATTATGAAATCTTAATCTTTATAATTTTGAAAGATAAATTTACATGTGTGGGGATACATAGCAAGAATCTTGAATGATATTTATCATGATTTTGATATTTGGGTCGTGAATCCCCGTTGGAAATTGTGTTTTTTTTAGAAAGTGTGTGTTAGAAGCACATTGATGTTGAATATTTGAGATATTTTGAATGATTTGACCTTTTGGTCTTAATGGAGTTGTTTTGAACTCGAGTGTGAAAGAAATTCACAACGTGGTTGATTTTGATAAATGGGAAGCAAGATGGCTCCCGATGTATATTTATATATTACTAAAATTGTTTTGTTGTATATTGTCTTTGAAATGATCTGAGCTAAGTTCGGGAGAAATCATTAGGACCGAGTGGGAGGTATATAGAGACCTTACTTCCCTAGAACTACGTGCCCCCGTGGGAGTGAGCCTGAGGCTAATTTATATAGTGATCACTAGTTTGTGTAGAATTGATAACGATAGTCCTACTCCGATGGAAAGGATAGGAAGACTCTCCCCAACGTGGGTTGTACGTTGGAATCCATGTAGCTCACATGGTTTATGTCGGTTATAGGATCTCCCAGTGTGTGTGTGTTTCCTTGTGTCTATGGTGAACGGTGAAGTGATTTGAAAGTGAAATTGTGAGACTTATTCTTTCAAAAGATTTAAATGATATTTACATTATGAGAATTGATATTCTTGATGAACTGAAAGTGATTGACAAATTATATGATGACTCCCATATGTTATTATACTTATTTCATCCTCTCTTAATTATGATGATTTTCTTCGGGCTATGTGACTCTTTTATACATCCTGCATATTTCTTATAAATATTTATGATGATGATGTTTATACAACTGCATACACCCCCATATACTCGGTTCCTTTCTATGGTACTGACCCACACCTTCGGATGTGGGCTGCATTTTCTCAGAATGTAGGTTCAGGTGCTCAGTTTCGGATTTGACAGTGATTCTTCGGGCACGCTGTTCTATATCCTCTGTTGTGGTGAGTCCTCATGTTCCGATCATGTGATGTCTGATGTTGGTTTCACGGAATTGTTTACATTTGATAACTGAGTATGAGTCAGTTGGGGCATGTCTCAATGGCTCGCTGGTTTTATTGATTTTCTTAGAGGCTTGTCAGACTAGTATAGACTAATAAGTCGTATTTTGTTATCTTTTTGATATTCTTTTATTCTTGGATGATGATTACTCTATTGATATTTGAGGTCTATTTATAGAAACCCCATTGATTTGTGTTTAATTGAATGAAAATGGCTCAAAGGGTTAGCTTGGGGATACTCGTAGCCTCAAGCACTGTGTGACGCTCCAGGACCCGTTTTCGGGGCATTACAATACATAACTAATTTTGATTTTCATGTGTCATACAGTCGCTTGATGGAGTAGATTCCTAGTATGCGTGATAGAGGGAGGCGACAGTATGTTTACATTTCCGAGACAACAATATTTTGCTTTTTTAAGTTGTGACATACCTGACAATGTTTGATTCTTTACAGGATAAGGGAGCGGAACTTCGTATTTACTTTGAACAAACTATGCAGATGGAACCAAACGCTATGCTTCTTGTCCCAGATCCTTATAAAGCATGTTCGTTTGTATTGGTTTCAAATACCTTACGTTTATGTTTCAGAATCTCTCGTCTTTGGTCTTGATAACACATGTGAGCTCACTTAAATAGTTTGTACTCGTATATGTTAATTTAACATGCATTAAGATCATACCTAAATTTTGCAAGTAAAGCTTCTTTGATGGAGCAATCAGTTGCATACTCGTTCTCGTATGTGTATTGCAATTACCAACACGAAATGAATTTCAGTTTAACTTCGTATCTCCGATGCTGAACACCAAGTACTTATATGGAGTAGGTTACAGCCTCGTTTCTATCCAGCTTTAAGGATATGAAATATTTTCCCTAAGATGAGGTTTCATTTCGCTTATACAAGATCTCTCTATACGTAATAGAATGTATCTACACCCTAGATTATTATCGCACAAGTGAATAAAAGAATTGCTTATCTGAGAACGCATTTTGACCTATAATATATTGTATATTTTGGCTAGTGTATGAAAATGTTGGTCGGTTATTAGTCCTATAAGGACCATTAAACAGTTCTCTATTATAGCTCCTGCTCTATGATACATCAAACTCCCTAATCAAAGAAAGATCTTCCTCGTGGCATGTAATTAAGAAGGTGATATCCTGAGAAAGCTTACAATTCATTAGCTGTTGTACAGTAATGTAGGCTATAGCCGTAAGGAATGACAGATTCATTTTGTTACTTCTTGATTGTTCTAAGCTTTAAACATTTTGTAATCCAATATTTACTCATGAGTACTCGATCATAAGGGGAGTGACATTTGATTTTGTTACTTTCTCTCGATTATAAACTGACTGTTGCATATTTTTTTTCTCAACAAGGAGATTTGGGAGAATGGTTATTTAAGAAGCATCCTGTTACTTTTCCTATAAGTGGGATAAATGACAATATCATTATAGTGCACAAGTTAAAGTGCAGTTATCAACGTACCCGGTGTAATCCCAGAAGTGTGGTCCGGGTAGGGTGATGTGTACGCAGCCTTGAAGTGCAATGTCTTCACAGTTGTTGAAACACCTCTTAGCATTCATATATTGCTGCCATTGCAGCTGAGCTTGAGCTCAACAAAGGGATAAGAGAAGGGAACAAGTTACTGGGAACACAGTTTTTTGAATAAAAGTTAGTGAATACAATGTATAATCACCTCCTATTTTTAGACTCACATGATTAACACATGGTATTCTAGAAGTTTCCTAATAACCTCCTAAATACTTGATTGGCCCACTAACCAACTTGACAGCTGGCTATTTGATTCGACTAACTAATAACCTAATCCACTAGCTAACAAATCAATGGAACTGTTCCAACTAACTGAGTTGTTGTTATTTACATAATATATTCTCATGAGTTTTAACACTACCCCTCAAGCTGAAGGGTGCAAAATGTTGGTCACACCAAGCTTTCTGAGTAGGTATGAATACTGATCATGACTTAGACCTTTAGTAAGAATGTCTGCAACTTGTTGACCTGTCTGAACATACATGGGCTGAACCAACCCCTCTTTGATCTTGTCTCTAATGAAATGACAATCTACTTCAATGTGTTTGGTTCTCTCATGAAATATGGGGTTAGAAGCTAGTTGGATGGCTGATTTACTATCACTAAAGATGACAATAGGCTTAGTGATAGACACCTTCAGTTCTGAGAACAGACCTTCCAACCATGTCACTTCTGCTAATGCTAAGGCCATGATCCTATAATATGCCTCAACTGAGCTTCTAGAGACAGTATGCTACTTTTTAGACTTCCAAGATATCAATGAACTACCAAACTGCACCACATAACCTGTAATAAACTTCTTAGTGTTTCGACATGCAGCCCAATCTGAGTCACACCAACAAACCAATTCTGCAGTAGGTTATGCATTAAGCCATATACCTTGTCCTATAGTTCCTTTCAAATATCTTATCAATCTATTTGCAGCTTTTAAGTGGGATTTCTTTGGTTGTTCCATGAATTAATTTAGTGTCTGCACTGCATAACTAATGTCAAGCCTTGTTATTGTAGTCAGCTTGATATTCCATTGCCTTGATGCCTACTTAAGTCCATATAAAGACTTAAGTAGTCTGCAAACTTTGTGTTGCCTTCCCTCCTTGAAACTATCTGGCATTTCCATGTACATCTCCTCATCTAGGTCACCTTGTAGGAAAGCATTGTATACATCCATCTGGTATATGCACCACCCTTTTAATACTGCTAAGGCAATGACAATCCTTACTATAACCATTTTGGCTACTGGAGAAAATTTATCATGGTAGTCTAGCCCTTCTAGTTGACTATAACCTTTGGCTACCAACCTTCCCTTAAACCTCTCTATTTCCCTATTGGCCTTATACTTGATTTTGTACACCCATTTTGATCCAATGATGTTCTTGTCTGAGGGAAAGTCAACCACTTCCCATGTATAACCTGTCTTCAAGAGCTTTAACCTCCTACTTCATGGCTTCAATCCAACTCTTGTCTCTGCTAGCTTCATTATAAGATTGTGGTTCAACTTCTTCTTACAAGATGCATACTAAATCTTGATATTTTGAACTAGTATTAGCATAAGATAGGTAATTTCCCAATGGGTATATAGGTCCTATCCTCTTCCCTTGTGAAGCATAATCCATTGGCCATGTAGGTTGTTTGGTAAGTCTACATGATCTTCTTAGTTCAACTTCTGTAGGTATTGAGAGTGAATCTTCTACATTCTGCAAATTATGAGTGTCTTCTTCTTGAATACCATTAGGATCATGTATTGATGTATCTTCAGTTTGTGACTCGTGTAAAGGCTCACTAGGACCTATGTGACTGTATGCATCTTCTTCTACTTCTGCACCATCATGTGTGGGAGATCTTAGTCTAAGAAATTCTACAGAAGATTCTGAACTTGGATCCTCTATAAAAGGAAATGAATCTTTCTTGAAAATTATATCTCTAGTAACAAACATCTTATTAGTACACCAGTATAATAGTATATAACCTTTCTGAGTTGCAGAATAGCCCATCGATACTGCAATCTTGGCCCTTTGTGCAAGCTTATCACCTCTAGATGTGTCAAGGATGGAACCTTTCAAAACAACATCTCATAAGGACTTTTACTTTCTATGGATGAAAATGGTAGTCTGTTAATGAGATATACAATAGCTTTAACATTTAACCCTCAAAATATGATAGGCATCTATGACTAGAACCTGATTGCTCTTACAACATTTAGTATTTGTCTATGCTTTATCTCAACCATGCCATTTTGATGTATCTTTATCTAAACACCAAACTGATTCTGAATCATAGTAAAGAAGATCTGTATGGCTACAATTCACTCAGACTTTAGTTGTAATAGATGTAACTATGTATACCTACTATGATCATCAACAACATTTAAGAAATAGTATTTCTTGTCAAAAGTAGGTGTCTTATAGGGACCCCAAAAGTCCATATGTATAGCATCAAAACATGTTGTAGCTCTAGAAGTACTGAACGAAAAACTAGTCTAATTTTTTTTTCTAAAAGACAAACATGACACTTATTTAGAATATCTACATCACTACTGTGCCTTATGAGATTGAGAGTCTTTAATGCTTAAGAAGAAGTATGTCCCAGCCTTTTATTCCGTAGACTGCACCCATGTATCTGCACCTCTACTTCTACTCCTGCAACCTATCTTTGATGATTCTTATTGTTAAGAGTTCCATTTACTTCACACACATTCTTCAGGATATATAGTCCACCTTTCTCCCTACCAATACCCTTCACCTTACCACTGTGAATGTCCTGAAACACATAGAAGTTAGGGTAAAATGAAACTAAGAAATAAAGCTTCTTAGACATTTTAGATACTGACAACAAGTTTAGTTTGAAATCTGAAACATACAGTACATCCCCCACAACTTCATCCTTCAGCACCTGTGTTTCTCCTATATGTGTTATTTCAACCTTAGCTCCAGTCGGCAGATTAACTTTGTCACATATGATATTATCCACTTTGTGACAATATGAGAAAATACCTTTATATGCTTCTACATGGTGTGTGGCTTCAAAATCTACTATCCAATCATGTGAAATAACATGACTAGAGAAATAACTAACAGTACCTATCATGTTGTTCTATTCAGATTCATGTGTTTCCTTGTTAATCAGTGTCATAATCTGCTTGTATTCATACTCTGAGAATCCTTTCCCCTTGGCCAGAGTAGTATTGTTAATGTCTTTACCTCCCTGGCCGCTGGATTGCTTAGCTAAGCATGAGTTCTCTGCTTGAGGACCAGAGATATTATGAGTTGATGACTAACTATTGTTGTAACTAGTAACTGAGTGTTCATATCCACGACTAGCAAATGGTTGATTTGGTATTCCCCTTTTCTTTTTCCTCTAATCACTTGGATATCCATGCATCTTATAGCAGGTTTCTCTTGTATGACCAGTAAAATTGTAGTAATCTTACCTTTTACCTTTATAGCCTTGTCCTCCAAAACTTGTTGATGCTTGATTCCTACTTCCATATCTAACCTCTACATTGTTTCTATGTAATTGAATAGCAATAGGTTCAGTCTTATCACCAATAATTGTAGCACAAGAAAGCTATTGAATTTCATTCTCACTGATAATTGCATATGCTCGATTAAGTGTAGGTATTGTTCCTTTCAGCAATATTTGTCTTTTTGCCTAATCATATGCATTATTTAACCCACTCAAGAACTGTATTAGCCTTAACTGATACAAATATTCTGTATACTCTTTCAACTTATGACAATTACATGATGGAGTTGGTATCACTGCATCATGTTCACTCCATAAGTTCTTCAGTTTAGTAAAGTAAGTTGAAACTGAATCAGTACCTTGGTGAAAATTATTGATTTCCCTATGTAATTGGTACAATCTCATGTGATTTACCTTGTCAAACTCTCCTTAAGATCCTCCCATACTTCATGATAAATTGTTGCATATACAATACCATTGAGCAATTCTGCACTTACTGAACTCATTAGCCATGAGAGTACTACTAGATTACCTGTCTCCCATTGAACATGTAACTCCTCTCTATATGTTTCCTTGATACAAGTACCAGTTACAAATCCATATTTCCTCTTTCCCAATAGTCCAATATTCATAGATCTACACCAAATTCCATAGTTCTCTGAACCAATTACTTTGATGGGAATTAGTGCAGATCCTGCTATATCTGATGCTCCTAGATACAGAGGATCACTAGAATTAATTTTAGGTGCCATGACCAATTTACAGATTACAGCTAAGCTTGGATTAAAAAAACAACATTGTAAACTCGAAATCTATGTCCTGAAACTATAGATCTATGGCTCACAATTAGAGATCTAAGTTCTTCTGACCTCACTAACACACAAACAAAAACTCAGGAAAAACTTATGGTATTGCAGATACATTTATACTCGATATCTTCTTTCTTCAGTCCCATAATCGCGTGTCTCTGATACTATGTTAAAAAACCTCTTATCATTCCTATATTGCTGCCATTGCAGCTGAGCTTGAGCTCAACAAAGGTATAAGAGAAGGGAACAAGTTACTGGGAATGCAGTTTTTTGAGTAAAAGTTAGTGAATACAATGTATGATCACCTCCTATTTATAGACTCACATGATTAACACATGGTCTTTTAGAAGTTTCCTAACAACCTCCTGACTACTCGATTGGCCCACTAACCAACTTGACAGCTGGCTAACTGATTCGACTAACTAATCACCTAATCCACTAGCTAACAAATTAATGGAACGGTACCAACTAACTGATTAGTAGTTATTTGCATAATGTATTCTCATGAGTGTTAACAACGGTGAATGTTAAGCTGCTAATACATTCAGATGAGGCATAAAACATTTAGGTTTCAACACTGAGAGAACATAACGTTGATGTCCTAAGATTATGACATTGATGGCTTTAGGCGTTAGTGATTCAGTATAAGGTTAAGGTCACCTGCAACTTTTGGTATTAATATTAGCTGTCTTGATCATTGATGCTTTAAGTAACATTATTCTAATGATATTTAAGCTTATGTAAATTAGACTCTAAATATTCTTAACGTTGATGTTACTTGTATTCAAGTCCATTATTAGGCTTATATTTGGTCATTAATAAGCTTTTATTAGTTAGCGCGGAGCATAGTCAATCAAATCTACAGATTTAGTGTCGAAATGATAAGGGTAGCTTGATGCATACAGCAGCGTCTTGCATTTCATCTGGATCCAGGAAAGGGCCATACTCCATCAATGTAGCTATACAACCATCTCGATGGAAACATTAATGGCTTATTCCACGGAGAACAACTTTAAAGTTGCTTCAAGTCTCCCCTTCTTACATTTCTACTGGACTATGCCTACTTTTCTTGTAGATATCTTCTCAAGAGTATAGATTGAGGAAAGTTTCTCAAGAGGGACTGTGCTTCATTTAGTGGATAAGATAGGAAGGAGAGTGAAAGAGGAAGAGGATCCCATATTGGTAAAGGGGAAAAGAAAAGAATGTTAGAACCTACTAGCCCATCCCTATTTAAGCTCGAATAAAAAAGACCAACACATAAGATTGATACGAAGTATTACAACTTTGCCTTATTGAAAGTCAAGTTGGGGGGAGGGGGGAATTGAATTGAAAAATTCTTTCCTGAGTCCACTGATTAGTCTTGACAGCCAACTCACCTGTAGAATAAAGTACTGAACACAAGATAAAGTTTAAATTTATAAGCAGATAAATAAGTAAATGACACAGAGATTTATCCTGGTTCGGAACACCAATGTGGTACCTACTTCCAGTCCCCTTGGGTTTCAATGATTTTCTTAGAGTCTTTCAAAGTAGAGTCAGAGTACAAATGTAGTAAACAAGTTCTGAAGCTTATTATGTGATTCAGATCATATGACACAGTCTCAACTGGTATACCTAAGTTGACTCGATCTTTCTCTTTTGTAACTATTGCAAACTAAAAAGTACAAAGCTTTATTGAGACTAAGATAGACACACTAAGAATTTGTCGTGAAGCTGTGTCGGGTCATCGATCTTCAATCTTCTCTTTTATAGCCTTCAGCTGATTTGGCTTCTTGCCCTATAAGGAAACCCAAGGGATTTCTTCTCAATCAAGGATTTGAATTGATTCCTTGATTGAGGAATTGCACCATCACCATATGATACGTCCATATCAGATATGTCTATGCATTCATGTCATCCTTCTTTTCTCGAACACTATCTCAAAACTATACATGTTCATATCAAATATGTCCATGTAGAGGATGTGATCTTCTTTACTTGCATAACTCCTTGTGGTATGTCATTGTGATTGATTGCCAGTCACCTTTCTTATACTTTTAGATCTGATGAGGTCTTGCGCTTTAAGCACGAAGCATTCCATATAAAAACATTACTCTAATTATCCCACTTTTGTCATTGTTGATTTGGCGATCATACCATCAAACAAGCTTAGACCCATGAGGTTACAATGTTTCAAAGGAAAAAAATTACAAAAAAAGCAATAAGGTTTATGGGCTTGAAGCAAAAATTTAGTAACTTATTGCATAGTAAGTGCTAGTGTTAGAGATTTTTTAAAATTAATTAGGTAATTGTCCAATTATGCAAAATTCATACTTAATAGAATTCACTTCTTTTTTCTTTTTTTTTTATTTAAGTGATATCTTTGAATGAAAGTTTCTTTTTTTTGTTGAAAAATAAGTGTGATTAGAGTTAATTAGTAATAAATGATGTTTAATTTTAGAGAAAATCTTAGTTGTAATTTGTAATCTGCTCTTATTATTTTCAAGTCAAATTTTTCTTGTTGGTTTGTATCTTCTCTTTTATTTAGATTTTGCATGCTACTAACTTGGGGGTTTAGGCCACAGGTGACAAAAGTGTTTTAAAATGAGGTGTAGGTGATACAAGTCTTAATTATTAGTTGGAGGTGACAATTACTTTATTATATATTAAGATACTTGGGGAAGTTTGAAAATAACCCACAAGTTTTTAAATTTATATTTGATCCTAATGTATACCTAAAATAACGGGAAATGGAGGGAAAAAAGGCGCCTTTCTCTCTCTTCTCATCCATTGTTGTTTTCTCTCTCTTAGAGATTTTTCTTGTTAATTGTTTCTGTTTCTGCTGCTTTATTCATCATCTTCAGTTTTATTATCATCATTTTCTACTTCATTATCATCTTCATTTTCTTCTTGTTGACCATTTGTTGTTGTTGTTGTTGGTACAGCGCTACTGCTGCAATCTGACCAATTTCTTAGATCAAATTTTGTTTACTACATCACTTTCCACTTTGGCATTACTTTGTAGGTGACTTTGGTAAGTAAAATTATGATTTTTATTTGTATTTGTCATCTGGGTACACTTCTGTTTTTTCAACAATGGATAGAACCCCGATTACGAATCCAGTATAAGTGCCCACAATTTAAATAGATCAATCATCTGGTGCATCAGATGAATAATCTATTGAATCAGAAGATTTATCTGTTGCATCAGACTATTTATCTGTTGTATCAGGTTGTTTATCTGTTGCACCACACTAATTATTTGTTACATCAGAATATTTATCTGTTGCACCAGACTAATTATCTATTGAAACGAATGATTAATCTATTTGAAACAACACAAATCAACCCCTGCCACAAACCCAACAGATAAATCTTGCTATTGCTACTGGATTCTAAATTATTTCTTTTTACGTCGAATCATCGACATGTTTGTTGAGAAGATAATAGACAATAAAAATTAAATATGGATTAAAATGTCAAAGATCAAACATAATTTATTTATTAAACAAATAAAAATACATATAATAGACTAAAAGAAAAATAATAGTCTAATTATTACTATTATTATTATCAGCATCATCATTGCCAGCCAACCAATCGTCAACCAGAAGTAGCAAGGCCCTCCTCAGCCTGCGTATCTCATAGAGCATTCTTGATCTAACTCCTTCCAGTTCCTATTGCAGATCATGAACTTGATTCCGAAGTTCATTCACGACGCCTTGCAGAAAAGCAATGTCCCACACTAGGTCTGCCATAATCTTATCTTCTAGAGTGTAATATGAAAGATGAGATGCAATAAATAAATAGTGTATTTGAAAGACTGATTGAGTAAGGACGAACCTATTTATAGAGAATTGAATTTGAATGAGAGGAAAAAAGGCGCGACTATTCACCTCCATACATTAATTACATTTTTGATTAAATTAAGAAAATAAATATTGTGATATAAGTCATGACTTTTCAGATTATTATTATCAATTAGTTCTTTTGAATAACCGTTTTTATTGAGTTGTGGCAACATATTCTATATCTATTCTATCAGATAACACATCTGTGACAACAAATATATTATCTGGTGCAACAAATATAAAATATGTTGCATAAGATAACATATCCGTTGCAACATATAATCTAACTGTTCACCTCCATTTATTAATTACAATTTTTATTAATGTGAAAAGTAATGAATTAATTAAATTAAGAAATATTGTGATAAGTCATGACTTTTCAGATTATTATTATTAATTAGTTCTTTTCAAGAACCGCTTTTATTGAGTTGTAACTCGATATAGGTTGCATTAGATAAATCATCTATGACAACAGATATATCATCTGTTGCAACCAAAGTGAACCTGTTGCATCAGATAATTTAATTATTGCAACATATAATATACTTTTTTTAAAAAAATAACTATATCATCATATCATTAATCCAAATTTGCTTACTTTTTTATTTTATAAATAAAAAAAATACCTTTTCAAATTTCTTAATAAAATAATAACCATTTTATTATATAATAAATAATTTTAAAAATAAATTCAAAAATAAAAATGGTGAAAATTCACGATCTGTTATTAAAATTGTAGTTATAAATTGTGTTTATAATTTATTTCTTTATTATTTATTTACGAAACATTTTTCATAATGAATAACCCGAACGGAAAGTCATGTCTTTTTTCTTTTCACCCTCTCAATAACAACAATAGCCCTTTTTTATTAATAACCGGCAGGTGTAACATATGATCGATCTGTCGTAGAAGATTAACCTGTGACTGTTGACACAAATTGCGGCTCAATCCCTACCACCAACCGTCGACGTATTGAGAACAACGAATAAACAGAATGATTATTATTAAATACTAAATTAGAATTAAAAATTCAAGGTCGACAACAAAATGAAATGAATGTTCACAAATTTTTGAATCCCTTGGGTAGATTTGATATACAAAAGGAGGAAAATAATCGCTAAAATAAAAAATATTACCTAATTATTATTACTACTATTATTATTATTGCCAATCAGACATTTTTCATCAGGCATCCTTGCTCCGAAGTCAGCCAAATCTCTGTGGAGTTCATCAAACTACCTTTGAAGTTCACGCAAGGACTTGATATGAATATTCTTGTACGAATCTGGATCATCCATATTTGTAAAGAGGGACCTATTTATCAATTATTGTATCTCAAAAAAAAAGAAAATTGCTTTAAAATAAATCTAACAGATGGGTAATCTGTTGCAAAATATATTCTTTCTGGTAGATAACTTACAACATACTGGCATTCTTTTGCAATAGATGTATATATCTGTTTGATTTCTGCAATAGGTTGATCAACTGTTGTAACAGATGTCTCCAATTGTTTGACAATATAAATAGATGTGTCATCTGTTGCAACAAGCTAGTCATCTATTTATTCAATTTAAGCCATAGATGGGCTAGGAAGAAACAGATGTGTGCAGATGGATCCACTATCATATGTGTGGGATTTAAGTATGTATTACTGATAAGGTTACTGGGAAAACACACACAAAGTACAATGTTTTTGTGAATGCAGTTTTTAACCGATTAAGTATTGATCATTCAAACAAGATCCTACATTTTACCATTAAGTTTGATGGGTTGAAAATTGATAAGGCTGAGGACCTCATGAAGATGGTGTAGATACCCTATTATGAATTACTAACGATTGGTGCTCGTGTTTATGCATGTCCAGTTTTGAGAAGGTATTAATATTTGTCATTTATTAATATTTGTCATTACTGCAGAGAACCAATAGCGATTAGACTTAACTTTAAGTGTATATTGGACCCTTAGATGGCCCTCGAAGCCTCGAAATGCATCAAACAAGAATGGAAAACCAATATAGTTATTGCCCTGGCCAAAATTTATATGGTTGGGTTGCTCGCTCGGGGTGATGATTATATGCCAAATTGTCCGGTAGGAGAATGCTTTCGAGGGAAAATGGGTGGTTGATGGAAGACTATATCATCTGAGAGCTAATTGAAGAAGAGACATAGGGTAGAAAGTAACTTCTAATGAATCTGGCCGATGGAATTAGCTTAATAGATGCGAAATCTGAATGAAGTGCAACTATGAAAGTGTATCCGGTAATGTAATTTCGTCTGTTGTGTCTCTAAAAGAAAAACAATGTAGATGGAAACTTTGCTAGGGAGCTACATGGTTGGGATTATCACCTATGTAGAAAATAGGAGAAGACCAACAAAGCAGCCTCACGAGAATTGAGGGTAGAAATGTTGTTCAGCAAGTCTAGAAAACTTACGCCAACAACAACTATAGTTAAAATAAGGAAACTAAGCGAAGGTTGCAATTTTTGAATTTTAAATTTCATCTGATGCCTTCTTGTTTGTGTTTTCAATCAGGTCCACTGCCGTTGACCTGATCGGAACCACAAACGAGATTGAAAGGAAAATAGAGTATAATTACTTCCTTAGAAATATGGATTAATTGATTGTGTTTTCTTACCTTAGCATGCTTTCAATATTTCTTGGAGAATATCAAATGCTTGTTGTAGTATGTGAATCCCGATAATTTTCAAGCTTGCCTCCAGCTTGTTGATTCTGTATTCAAGCTGGTCTTTACCTTCTTCGAAGTTGGTAAGGAGTTCCTCGTCTCTTGTGATCTCGATCAGGAACACTACCTTCAAAGTTGTGGCATTCTAGAAGCCCTTCAGAACACCTTCTTCAGAAGCCTTAAAGGATACATGTCGTTGTGTTTGTTTTAGGTCAAAGTATGTTGCTGCACGTTGAAGATGTGGTCGAACAGTTGAACAACACACTTTTATCGATCGTTGCTCCATGCATATTGCTCAACCAATTTGATAAATTAGTAAGCATGGAGTTATGTAGCATGTGATTTAAAAAGGCTCTACCAATCCAATCAAATATTACGTAACTCCAAACTCATTACTCTATCAAAACAATATGGCTGATTTAGTTCACAAATAAAAAAAACCTCAATCTGTCAGCCTTTCTGCTAATCACTCTTCCCCAATATAGATGACAAGATATCTGCTATGTAAAAGTCTGCACCATCGCCAAACATGCTTGCTTAGGAGCAATTCTTTAGAAGACATCAACAGATATCTTTAGAAGAAATTCTCCCAGGAAAACATGTTCGGAGATGGTGCAGACTTTTGCATAACAGATATCTTGTCTTCTATATTGGAGAAGAGCAATCAGTAGAAAGATTGAGAGATTGAGCTCGTTTAATTTCTATACTAACTCGGTCATATTTTTTGATAGAGTAATGATCTTAGAGTTACATAACGTTTGATAGGCTTGGTAGAGCCGGTTTAGATCACACGCTATGTAACTCCATGCTTACTAATTTATCAAATTGGTTAAGCAAGATGTATGGAAAAATGCTCAATAAAAGTGTGTTTTTCAATTGTTGGGACCACATCTTCAACGTGCATCAACACATTTTGACCTAAAAAAATACAGAGACCCTCCATGTATCCGTTAAGTCTTCTAAAGAAAGTGTTCTGAAGGGCTTCTTTCCACAACTTTAAAGGTAGTGTTCCTGATTGACCTCACAAGAGATGAGGAACTCCTTACCAACTTCGAAGACGGCAACGACCAGCTTGAATACAAAATCAAAAAACTGGAGGCAAGCTTGAAAATTATCGGGATGCATATACTATAGCAAGCATCTGATCTTCTCCAAGGAATGTTCATAGCATGTCAAGGCAAGAAAACACAATCAATTATAACCATATTTCTAAGGAAACAATGATACTCTATTTGCCTTTCAATCTCATTTTTGGTTCCGATCAGGTCAACGACAGTGCACCTGATCGGAAACACAAACAAGAAAGCATGGAATGAAATTTAAAATTCAGAAATTTTCTGCCTTCACTTAGATTCCTTATTTTAACTACAGTTGTTGTTGGCATAAGTTTTCTAGACTTGTTGTACATCATTTCAACCCTTGATGCCCGTGAGGCGTCTTAGTTGGTCTTCTCCTATTTTCTATCGAGGTGATAATCCCGACCACGCAGCTCCCTAGCAAAGTGTTCAGATGCATTGTTTTTCTTTTAGAGACATAACAGATGAAATTACATTATCGGATACACCGGCCAGATTTGTTAGAAGTTACTTTCTACCCTATGTCTTTTCTTTAATTAGCTCTCAGATTATATAGTCTTCCAGCAACCATCCATTTTCCTTCGAAAGCATTCTCCTATCGCATATTCTGGCATATAATCATCACCCCGAGTGAGCAACCCAGCCATATAAATTTTGTCCAGGGCAATAACTATATTGGTTTTCCGTTCTTGTTTTATGCAGTGCTAAGCTTCGAAGGACCTCTAAGGATCCAATGCACCCTAAAAGTTAGTCCAATTGCTATTGAATCTCTTTATAGTGACACATAAACTAGATCCCTTCACAATGCTTGACAAATAAATATGAGCAACAACCGACATTAAATCTTAACAAGCTATTAAAACCATATTTATGGTCCCTCAGCCTTATCAGTTCGGACCTACCAAACTTAACTGTAAAATTGCAGATATCTTATTTAAACGATCTATGAATAATTAGTAAAAACATCATTCACAAAATCAGTGCACTCTGTGTGTGTTTCCACATTAACATTATCTGTAATACATACCTCCCACATATGAAGTGGTTCCAACTACAAGCAGCTTATTCCTCCGATCCCATATTTACTGCAACCTCTTGTGATAATACGTCAAAATTTGATCAACTTTCAATTCCTTATATCTACAAAGAAGAGGAAAAAAAATTGATGTCACAAAAATAACATTATCCATCTCTTGCATCAGATGTGGAGTCTGTTGCAATAGATATGGAGTCTGCTACAACAGATGTAGAGTCTATTGCAACAGATGTGGAGTCTGTTACAACAAATATGGACCTTGATGGAATACATCAAACCAGCCTTTCTGGTGGTTTTATTTGTTCCAATAGTTTCTCCACCTGTTACAACATCAACAACAGCATAAACATCAACAAGCAAAAAAACAACATTTGTTCCAACAACATCAACAACTAAGAGGCAACATCCTTTGTTCAAGAACTATCAACAACACCACACCACAAGTTCCAACA
Source organism: Capsicum annuum (assembly GCF_002878395.1). Classification (NCBI taxonomy): domain Eukaryota; kingdom Viridiplantae; phylum Streptophyta; class Magnoliopsida; order Solanales; family Solanaceae; genus Capsicum; species Capsicum annuum. Next base: position 6,693,856 of record NC_061114.1, on the reverse strand, counting down.
ATGTCAACCCCGCCAACTACATCAATAACTGCATCAACAATAATGAAAATAATAAAATACATACAAAAAAAATGCTACTTCCAACAAGGCTTTTAAACTTCTCTGAATAGATGACTTTTTTCTCATATTGTAATAAAAATTCTCGGATTGTTTATTCAACACATACCAGTTCCTTAAAATTTATTTAATAAATATGATATGGGTAAATAGTAATTAAATGAAAAATAGATGTAAATAACTTGCAAAGAAGAAGAAGAGAATGAAAGAGCAATAATAAACCATACCTTAATATCAAAAAGGGGATCAAAATAGAAATTTAAGTCGAGGAAAGATATGGATGGGTTTAGATCCAAAAAGATTTTTAGAGAAGAGAAGAGAAAAGAGAGAAAAAAGGATGTGACCCTAAATAGGAGAGAGAAAAATATTAGAGTTGAATAAAATAAACTGCAGCTGAAGGAAGAGATGAGATAATTTCTATAGATGTGTTGTGTACGTAGACGTAGTGGTTTTCAATATTCATTAATTTCATTAATAGCTTAAGGGGCACGAGAAAGACTAAGACTACTGACATTGAAAAGACAAGACAAGACTGCTCAAATAACTCACTTTTGAGATATCCAAGAAACATTTTTTACCGCCTTTAGTAGTAAGTACTACTACTTGATATTATCTACTCGGACCAGAAGCTTCTTTCTTTAAAATTAAAAGAGAAAGATTTTCAAACAGATATGTCATCTGTTGCAACATATATAAAAATATGTTTAGAAATTCGAAAAGCTCAGTCATTTGTTACAATAGATATAAATATCTGTTTAAAAATCCCAACAACTCAGTCATCTGTGACAATAGATGAAAATGTTTATTTGATAATTAATAAATCATATATGTCATCTGTTAAAATAGATATAAATATCTGTTTGAAAATTTCCAATAGCTCAGTCATCTTTCACAATAGATGCAAATATCTATTTGATAGTTAAATCAGATATGTCATCTGTTGCAACATATATGTACGTGTTTGAAAATTTTCAATAGCTTAGTCATTTGTTGCAACAGATTTCATTGTAATTGATTTATGTGGAACTAGGGATGAATGAATGAGCTCACAGGGTCAACTACAAAGTCAATCGAGTTTTTTCAATTGGATGACGTTGGTATTGTATTCATCCCGACCTGAGTCATCGATCGATCACTCTGATTTGAAATAATTTCTCATCAACTCAATGTTAGGATAGTGATAGTACCTAAGTTGATTTAGGTGGAACTAGGGATGAATGAATGACCTCGCAGGGTCAACTACAAATCCAATCGAGCCTTTACAATTGCATGGCATTGGTATTGCGTTCATACTGACCTGAGTTGTCTATCAATCACTCTGATTTATGGCGTTGGTATTACATTCATCCCGACCCGAGTTGTCAATCGATCACTCTAAGTTGAAATGAGTTCGCATCAACTCAATGTTAGGATAGTGATATTACCTAAGTTGATTTAGGTGGAACTAGGGATGAATGAATGATCTCACAGGGTCAACTACAAATCTAATCGAGTTTTTTACATAGCTCTGGTATTGCGTTAATCCCGACCCGAGTCGTCGATCGATCACTCAGAGTTGAAATGAGTTCTAATCAACTCAATGTTAGGATAGTGATAGTACCTAAGTTGATTTAGGTGGAACTAGGGATGAATGAATAAGCTCATAGGGTCAACTACAAAACCAATCCTGTCTTTACAATTACATGGCATTAGTATTGCGTTGATCCCAACCCGAGTCATCGATCGATCACTCTGATTTCAAATGAGTTCTCACAACTCAATGTTTTAAAAACTATATCTCTTAAAAGTTTTAAAATTAATTAAGATCAATTCGAACCAAATTAGTAATTTTAAAACTTGTCAAACTTTTCAAAAATTACAAATCAACACATACAAATCATCCATTTAAACAAAAAATTTTTTATTTAAAATCTTAAGTTCTCGCTCTTCTCTCTCTTTGTCTCCGTGTCTGTCTCTCGGTGTGTCCTCTCTCTCAACAATACAAACAACAACTACTCAATGTATTTCTCAACTCTTCAAAATAGGTCAATTTTCTTCCCATTTACGACTACATACAGTTGTTTTTTTCAAATTCATTCCCGCTTGTATCCAATTTTTTCTCTATGTTCGCATGTAACAGAGTTCAAGAAGAGTTCTTCATTTGTTCTTTATTCTAAAAAATAGGACTTTTTAGTTAATGATAATAAATAAGACTTTTAGTTGTATTATCTTCATGAATTAGTTAACAATTTTGAGTTTTGATGCTAAAAAGGTAGGAAGCACCAGAGAAAACCCTAGTTTTTCTCTCAGTGTCTTGTTGACTGTCGTGGTATTGTTGGATGGTGTTTTTGGTATTGTTGGTGGTGGTTGTTAGCGGTGTTGGTATTTGTATTTTTTGGTGGTGGTGTCGGTGGTTTTGGTGTTGGTATTGGTGGCATTGGTGGTGGTCTTGGTGGCATTGGTTGTGGTGGTGATGGTCCATCTATTACAACGGGTGGAAGATCTGTTTGGAGATATTAAATAAATCTTCAAACAAATTCCGCATCTGTTACAACTGATGGGTTATCCGTTGGAGTATTTTCTTGTAATATGGCATAGAATAATTTATTGAAATTTCTCCACCTATTGCAACAGGTGAAATATCCATGGGGAGCTATTAAATAGGTCTACAAACAGATTTGGGTTCCCCATCTAATCCAACGGATGGATTATCCGTTGGATTTTTTTTGTTATATGGTAAGAATAATTTATTCAAATTTGTCTCAATTATGCAGACATCAAATGCAATATATTTTTTGTTTTTCTTTTGTTTGTAGTTAAAATATGTCTCCCAAAAGAAAAGAAACTGAAAGTGGAGAAAGTGGATCTACTTCCGATCACCAAAAAAAAGGTTAGAGTATAGATAGATTTGGAGGAACTTTCAGAACAATCTCAGTAAGGGTAAAATGAAGCCGAGGAAAGTGATAAATCCTTCTCACCAATGGGGCGTGAAATAATATCAAAATTCCAGCATGACTCTGTCAAAACCATTAGTATTGACATGTTTCGAGTTGCAATGCCGATGAATAACCCTAATGCAGTATTTGGTGATCTTGTACTTAAATGAAATTTGGGGAAATCTTTTGACGAACTTAGGAGTATTATGAAGAAGGAAAACATAGATGGACTTTTTAAGAAAAGCTTCTTTGCACACTTTCTTGAGCTGTCTGGGCCTCACCCTCTCCATTTTCAAATAATCATGGTATATGACCTTTTAAAACGTAGTATCATGTATGTGGGGGATGATGGAGGTCCGTAGGAGGGAGAAAATAAGATGGATGAAGTCTGGATCAACTACTATGGCATGCTGGTTTGTTTTGGATTGAAAGAGTTTGCCATTGTGACGGGCTTGAGATACGATCTTCCAAAAGAACCTGCCATCACGAAAATACCCCACAAAGGGTCCAACAAACGCAAGGTAAAAAAAGAAGGGTTGTTGGGCATTGTTGGACCTAGCTACAAAGTGAAAGATTTAATAGAGGATCTCAAGAATAAAGACATACCAAAGCACTACAGGGAGAACTTATGCTTAGTTTGGTTTGTCCATTCCGTTTTATTGGCAAGAGGCATCAAGAAAGTTATAGACTGTGATTTGTTGGTACTTGCTGATGATTTTTGAAAATTCAACGATTATATTTAGGGCTATGACAGCTACTACTTGACGTTTTAATATTTACTAAAAGAGCTAAAGCCAAAGACGACCACATTATACGGCTTTCCTTGGGCTTTAATGGTAAAATTGATCACTATTTTTACCCATTCATTAATTTATATTGAATATACTTATGAATTTTTTTCTGCTTGCTTCCTGTTTATAATTTTTAGGCTTGGGCATGTGAATCCATTTCTCTCCGTCGAAAGCATTTCATGGATTACCCGGATAAGATTTCTCATCCAAGGATCCTTAGGTGGTTGGCTGCAGTAGGGGAAGCAAAAAAAATATTAACGAGGCTAATCTCTTTAACCCTCCGGATGATATAGTACGTCTTCTTTCAACTAAAATAATTTACCTCAAAGAAAGATATTGAAATAGATGTTCCATCTATTGCAACAGATTACCCGTCAACTGCAACTATTGCAATAAATAGGTAATCTGTTGCAACAGACGATCCATATTTTGTAACAGATTAACCATATGTTGCTCTGTTCTTTGAACCCTACTAAACAGAATACCCATTTACTGTAAATTATGCAACAAATGGGTATTCTGATGTAATATATTATCAATCTATTTCAATATACAGATCAGTTGTTGAGGCAACTAGATCGTCTGTTGCATAAGTTGGCTGTTTTAACATAACCCGAGGTCCATGTAACCCAATGAACTTTAAATTATTATTAAATAATTTAAATTCCTCCTATCATTTTTTTATAGGTTGTGCATCCTTGGATCGTGCCTACCATGGATGAGCTGGGGATGACTTCTTTTCTTACTCTGGGTCTTGTTAATACAAAAGAAGACCGAAAGGTGGAGTTAATAAAGAAGTAATTGGAAGGAGAAATATCCATAAGAAGATCAGTTAGGCAAGGTCAGTCTAATGTTGAAACTCTTCACGACCAAACTCAAACTACAACAGATCCGGGTGCTTCTTCTGGGGGTGTTGCTGGTGGAGTTGTTTGTGATGGTGAAAACCATCCTACTGATGCTTCTGCTGTAAGTCGTGATTATGAGCATATTGGTGCTCGGTAAAAAATAAATATTTGAAAACACCCCTTGCATAGGTCCTCCCTCTCTCCCATACACTAGTCCCTCCCACCCTTACAGTGGTCCCTCTCACCCCTCCTCACCCTTATGTTCTCATTGCAAATGTAAAGTGTGCAAGGACAGAGAGGATAAACTCCTTGACAAGCTAGAGACTATTGCTGAAGCTTCCGAGGAGTTGATATCCAGGAGGGGTGTCATACCATCTAACGAGGTGAGAGAGCCATGCACTCTTATAGTGGAGGTTAGGAGGAAGAGAAGAAAAATTAAACAAATGCTCTCTGTTCTGAAATCAGCAAAAATTGTAACTACCCCCGCTCCAATAGTTGTTGAAGTTCAGAGGATACCAAAGAAGGTGGACATATTCGCGGCGCTTGGCAGGGAGAAGAAGAAGGAACTGGAAGAATTCATCAAGATGAAGGTTCAAAAATAATACACCATGCATTCATTTGTTGCCAAAGACATCTCGAATATGACAAATATATGTGTGTGGTACGAGGACAAGGTAAGTTTACTTTTGCTAACCTACCCTTCCAATCTACTTCATGAAGAAGAATCTACGCAACAGATGAGTAATCTGTTGGGAAAACTTGGTATTCTATTGCAACATAATACACATCTATTGCATATGTTGCATTGGCTGGGTAATCTGTGAACTGATTCATAGAAGCCTCTGCATCGGATTCTTTTGACAGTGTTTTTATTCTTTACAATTACTAACCTATTTAAAAATTATCTTTTTATACCACAATATGTTGATAAAATTCCCTTCCTCATAAGGGGCAGGCACTTAGCGTACCCAGATGCTTATGATGCTACTGATAGGATAACGGACCTCAACTTCTACAATACTTTCAAGGATAGGTACAATAAACTCTGTAAGATATCTGATTTTGGTGTCTCGGGCTTTGATCAGTTAGTTTCTATGTTCCAATAGGATGAAGAAATAATTAAATATGTTAGAGGGAAGAGGCCATATCCACACGGCAAGAGATGGACCAAGGAAAAGAGAATCCTTGTAGTCATGAATGTGGATGTCACCCATTTTCTCACTATTGAGATACTACTATATGAGGGAAAGATTAAGGTTTATGACTGCAACTTACCTATGTTCAGCGAGAAGACGTTTTTAACCCACATGCGGCCACTCTTGAAGTTGTTTCCTAAGTTGTTGACGCAAAGTAAGCTGATGGATCATTTGTCGCTTGAAGTCTTCACAAAAGAACCATGGGTTTTTGAAGGTCGAAATAATAAGATCCATCTCCCAAAAAATACAACCGGTGCAGCGTGTGGGCCGTACTCGCTTGCATATATCAAGTGTTTGCTGACCGGCACACAAATGACTGGTGTGTGCGACACCGTTATGGGAAAGATGCAATAGGTCTGGGCATATAGGGTACTAAATAAATGGTTGGAGCCCATGTATAAAAAAAACATGTACAAAGACAGAGACAAACACAATAACAAATTTTCATTTCAAGCCAATTCACTATACATGTAGGGGCAGTAATTTTTATGTTTGGCAAAGTTGAATTTTTATAATGCAACAGATTTTATATCTGTCGTAACAGATATAGTACTGTTGTGACACATTGATTATATATTGGAATAGTTTGGTCATCTGTTCCATTATGCAGATGTTCCCCATCTGTCTATCGCAATAGATTTACGATCTATTACAACATATAACTTATCTGTTGCAACTGATCGGTAATCTATTGGAGCAAATAAAAAAAGTAGGAAGACCTGTTATATAATTTCCAACAGATGACCTACATGTTGCATCTCATGTTGCAACAGATGTCTAAATCTGTCTGATAAGATATGTCATCTGTTGCAGCAGATGTATTATCTGTTGCGATATTTGAATCTAGTACTCCATTTCAATTAACATGTTCAAAATTCAGAATTAATTATATTCATAGACAAAATAAAATAAATTTAAGCCTTCGAAAATCACATGAAATAACTCAACAAATAAATTAAATGTAAAAAAAATCATTATGAGTACAAACGATCGACTCTACAAATAAATCAACAAGTTAAGACAAGGAGGATAGGTTATTACATTAACAAACTCAAGCTATAAATATCTAATTAATATGGACAATTTTTTCTTCATCTAGTTCTATGGAATTCGGCTTCGGTCATCGTGGATCTTTAACGTCGGTTGCGTACTAATTCTGAGATTTTTCTTCCACATATTTCCATAAAAGAGCAACATATCTTTTGCGGAGTAATCCGGCATCAAGTATATCATTTGGTACTTGGAATCTATCGCTCAAATACTCAGCATAGACGGTAACAAAAGGACCGCAATCCCTGCATAATAAAAAAATAGATAATCCATATCTTGCAGTTCATGCAAATGTTGTGAAACTTGTGAAATGAAACTAAATCATGACACTTAAACTTACAGGCTACCAATGATTTGTTGAGCAATTCTGTCAATATATTATACATCAAATGGATTAGCAATTTTATCCTGGTATGCTTCAATCATCGACCAATCAGTACGAACCTTTTAATCCAAAAAGCCACTCATATCAAGGTAAGTGGGCAATATTTTGGCTAACTTTTATATCTTAGATGACAACTTGAAACGTCTTCTTCGCGACATCAAGTCATAAACTTGGATGCGCCTCTCTATTAGAAGGACGATAGCCAATACCCAATGGAATTCATCACCACAATTGATTGGTATGTACACTTCGTTGACCAAATGCCAAGGTAAGCCAGCCAGAATTCTAAAACCTTTGATGATGTTGATTAAGCATTCCTCGTTTTAGGAAACTTTCGGGTACTGTTGACAGTACCTATCATAGGCATTATTAATGTAAACTTTGTACACACAATTCCCTGTTGTGTATCTGTATTATTCTTGTGTTTGTAACTTGGCCTTTTTTTGTAGGTAGTAAAAAATAACATCGATGTGCTGTAGATATTATCAAACATTTTGGATTACGTGATGAAAAAATCAATACACAGATGTAATTAAATAAAGTATTAATTAATAGTAATATATATGGCATTTAAACCTTATATTTCCAGCAAGTTTAGGGCTGTGACATCAAATAGAACCAATTCTTTATTCTGGGATGTGCAACGACAAATTCGAACATATTAAAACTAAGACTCAATTCGTTAACTTTGTAGCGCTCGTCATTTTGTTTTCTACATGATGATTTATATGTGTTAATCTCAGGTTCTTATAACAAGAATTATATAAACCAATATCCATAAAATTGATTTATGTACCTATTGGTATGATGCTTTAACAGCCCATCGGCAATCCATTCTAAATTGTTGTTAATTAACTGTGTTAGTTTTTTTGGAGACACATCCGAGATGTTGAACCCTTCAAACGGGTAATTCTTCCGTTCTCCCAAACTACCAGGCTCCACTTTTTCTTTATATTTGGAAGCAGTTGATGGATTATCAAATGTCATATTATGCTCTTGGGTAGTAGCTGTGACATCCATTTGGAAAGCCAGAATTTTCAATGCTAAGTAGATATACAACAGATTTTCCATCTGTTGAAATAGATGAGTGTTATGTTGCATCATATGGATTATATGTTGGAACAAATTCGAATAGGTAAATTACAGAAGTACAATAATTTCAAACAGATGACCCATCTGTTGCAACATAAGATGCATCTATTAAAACAGATAACGAATCTGATGCAACAGGTTAGACAATAGTTGCAACAGATGTATATATCTATTTGATATTTTTCAGCAGATGTATCATCTGTTGAAACAGATATGTGCCTGTTTGTTTTTTGAACAGATGATGTACATTCACCTTCTTCAGCTCATACTGCTCTTCTGTGGCCCTTGCACACTGAACATTGGTGCAAGACAAAGACAAAGGCTTTGCAATCTTACTTTTTTTTATGATTGATTATGCCTTGGAAGTTTCTTTACTTCTCCTCTTAGCCGCCTTGATCTCTAGTGGAGCGTCTGGATATGAAATTCTCTTTGATGGAATGACACCCCTCTTAGATGTCATTTTCTTTATAGAAGTAGTTAGTGTACTAATAGCATTAGTCACTCCATCATGTTTCTCCTTGAAGTCTTGACATTCGCACGAAAAACATTCACTAGATACGGAAAAATCTGGAGAAAAATCTGTACAACCATTATGATCATAATCATAATGGCTTATTGTTTCAAAAACTGTAATAGGAGCATCATTAGCCCCACCTTCCAAAATTATTTTTCTTGTGATGGCTGTTGCTCCAAACAATTCCATTTTTATTCCATCAACAACCTTAGGATCCGATAAAGTTTTGATAGACCACAAAGTAAGAAAACATGATATCTTCAACTCTCAGTTGGTCGAAACAAGCCACGAATGGACAATCTAAAATAAATCGATACATATATTAAGAATGACGATGAAATCATTTAATCATTAATTAAAATAAAAAATTGATTAGAATTGGACTTACAACTTCCTTGGGGGATTGAAAAGATCAAGAGATTTTGCATTTTTATCGATTTTTGCCGACAACCATCTTAGAATTCTTGGATAGAAAACTTCTTCTTGGTAGTTCATTTGTTGTTTCAAAGAATGAATGACTTCAAATGCCCAAGCCTATAACATAACACCAATAAATCAAAATCAATATTGAATAAAATAATGATGAATTATATCATGATAAAAGAAATATTATCATGAAGGCCCATGGAAAACCATATAAGTTGATTGTTTTTGGCATTAACGGAGTCAACAAATATTCGAAAGTCATTTTGAAGATTTCATAACCCCAAGGATAGCTACTAAATGCCTCAAGATCCTCGGAGAGATTTATTAAACTGAGACATAAGTTGTTGTTAACATCTCTCGTCCAAAGAACATTATGTACAAACCAAACCAAGCACAATGATTGTTTGTGCTTCTTTGAAAGTCCTTTACCTTTCAACGCTTCAATCAAATTTTTCTTTTTTTATCTTGGACCAACAATGGACACCAGTTCATCACAATTACTTGACTTGCCTTTTCCTTTTTTGGGTGTGCGGGGTGTTTTTTTTGGGTTAGAGTAGGTATAACTTGAGAAGGAGAAGGAGGATAAAATTTAAGTCTGATAACTATGGTAAACTCCTCCCAACCAAAACAAACAGGCATGCCACAGTAATTTATCCACACCTCATCCATCTTATCTTTGTTTTCATACATAAACCTGCGCTTGAGAAGATCATATACCATTTTAATCTGGAAACGAGCATTGTTGTCCTCTGGTAAATCAAGATATTGCCCAAATCAGCTTTCCCTGAAATAAGAATCCAATTTTTGTTCTCGAAGTATTTTCCTGAAGGTGTCGAAAGATTTTCCCATGACTGACTTAACCACGAGATCACCCATTAAATCTGTGACACCATTGTACTGCATTCTCACAGGGTAACGATTAATGCTGAAGGTTTTGACCAACTCTTCGGTAGAAGGGCTATTAGTATTTGGATCATCTCTTTTTAAAGATTTCTCCTTCCCATGTTCATTATCCTCTGCTCCTGATAGAGATAACGCTTGTAAAGCAAGCTCATAGACTGGTGGATGTAGCTGAGCTGCTGCAGTTATTTATATACTTGGACTTAGTTCAATTTTTTGATTTTGGGAGCCATGTGATGTTAAATTAATAGGAACATAACATAGATTATAATTGATTAATGCACAACAGTAATGTAACAGTTCCAACATATAACTAATCTGTTGCACCAGGTATGTTATTTGTTGCAACATATAACCAACCTGTTGCAATGGCTGAGTAATCCGTGGGAACCATAAAAAGAGCACTATCTGTTGCAACTGATATTTTATCTGATGAAACACATAACTGACCCATTACAACGGATGAGTAATCCATTGGAAACCATAAAAACAGATCACTAATCTGTTGCACCAGATATTTTATCTGTTGCAACGTATAACCGACCTGTTGCAACGGATGAGTAAACCGTTGGAAAGAATAAAAATGGATCACTAATTTGTTGCACCAGATATGTTATCTACTGCAATAGATAACCAATCTATTGCAACGGAAGTCGTCAGTCGCAATAGATGAATGATCTGTTAGATTGTTCACCTGTTGCATCAGATTTTCATAGTTGCATCTGAGTTTTCATCTGTGGCATCAGATTTTCATCTGTTGCATCATATGTTTCATCTATTACATCAGATTTTTCAACTGTTTCAATACCATTTCTATCAAGATAAACAACAAATCAACCCAGCAACACCAACACATCACATGCACACATACACTAAGAACATCCACTGTGACTAAAAATCACCAACAAATTCGAATCAACAGTACAACAACAACAACAAGAAATGCAAAAATGCCAAAAATTAGGATTTTATTCAGTCCACATTTCAATACCAGAAGAGTAGTTGGCTTAAGCTCCTCTATTTCGTCATAATTTTTTACCTATGAAAAAGCAAATGGGATGACGAAAAACTCGAAGTTGTTGTTGCTGGAGAAGTATTCATGTTGATTGATGGTTGAAAGTCGAAAAAGAACTCACCCAACTATTTGTCGTCGGAGGTAGAAGGGAGAAATTTGGCAAAACTTTTCGTTGGGAGAGAGTTGAGAGAAGCTGGGGAGAGAGGAGAGAGTGGTTGATTTGGATTGAAGAGGGGTGTGGGTTGGGTTGACTTGTATTTTTGAAAAGATTAGAAAGTTTTGAAAATAATAATCAAGTATACAATTAAGTTAATCAAGTTTCCTAATGATGTTTTACCATATTTGTTGGTCAATGTCACCAATCCTTCATTCAAGACTTAAAAGACACCTTTCCTTCAATTTTTTCTACTAACTTCTCTCTTTGTTCTTGTACATGTTTTGATTAAAACAAGTGATATGAGATGAGTGTGGAATAAATAAAGTCTTACTAGGGGGTCTTTAAGTAAAAAATTGGGTTACATTTCAAACGATTAAATCGGGCCGAATTAATAAATGAATAGGATTAAAACTTGTTCAATTTTTTTATGAGCGCATTGATATTTAGGTCACTTACAATTTCTTTAATTTTATGTCTTTTTTATGAAAGATCTTAATATTTACTCAAATGAGATTTGAAAAGATCATTTTATGTTATTTATTTATTTATAAGTGACTAAGAAATCTTAATTCCTCAATTTTTGACCAAGAAATAAAATAACATATACATCACTCTTCTAAGACTCCATCTATAAAATTACACTGGATATATGTTATTATTATTGTCATTGTAATGATATAATATTAAATTTTAATCCAATTTTAAAGAGTAAATAGGAGTAACTACTTTTTTCCTAAATAATTTGGACACTTAAAAGTCCACTTATTCAAATAAGACCTCAATTAATGATAGGATCAAATATGACACAATTCATTAAGTCCAAGGCAAAGAATAGACACAAAAATCTAATAAATGATAAAATTGACCAATTTGAAATAACACAAGGGCAAATTTTAATAATAATCATCTCACTTTCTCCGTTTCAAACTACGTGGCACAGTATACATTTGAGAGTCAATTAAATTATTTTTTGATTGAAATTTTTTTATCTAGCTTTTAAATGCTTAAATGTATTAATTATATAAATTTTATTTCATAAAAATTAAATTTTTTATGTATCTCGAAATTTTGATTGCGCCACAAAATAAAATAATTTATGATTCTCTATTGGAAATTTTCAAGTTTGACAAGTATGTGCATGATTACTTGGTTAAGAAAGGGTTGCATTTGACTACTGATTTATTTTCCATCGAAGCTAATGTTGTTCATCCCAATCATGTTGGTAAGTTTTTTTTTAATAAAAATTATTACTAATTTGAACTTATTATTATGCTATAATATAATAATCCTGATTTTCATTTATTAAAAGTTGTTTATAATCTTGACATTCTTTTTAATTAAATAGTTAATATGTTTTTTTTGGAGGGGATGGGGGAATGATCAATTTTATAAATTAATTATCGATCCGAAAAATCGATTGTCGATTCGATAAATCGATTATCCATTCAACCTATATATAAACTGATCGATAATCGATCGATTATCAATCCGACAGATCGACTATCGATCCGACCTATAAATGGATAGATCGATTATCAATTCGACCTACACTCTGACAGAAATATAGGGTCGGATTGAATATACTCTTTTTGTGTCAATTTATGTGATATAGTTTTAATTTTGAGATATCAGTAGCTTAATTTTGAACTGAGACGGGTAAAGCTGTTAAGGAGGTTATAGATTCAAGTTACGCAACAACCTCTGACAGGAATACAGGGTCACTATGAAGATAAACTCAACTATTGATTTTGTCACTGATTAATTGTCTAATCCATATTTAAATTGGCTGATGTCTATAAGTGTCAGATATTCTTCTTAATATTTTTGTTTTTTGTCTCTTGAGCTATCATATTTCAACATTTTTTTATGTTTCTCATCTGCTTTTCACTTTGCTGATATTTAGAGTTTGTGCTGCTGGTGTAAAGGAGCTTTTGAAATGGAATCATGATTACGTCTTAGGAAGCAGTTCATAAGCCATTTTGATAGGAAATACAACAGTTGAAAAGTGATAATACGCAATGATCAATCCTGAAAGAATTTTTTCGTCTAAAGATGCCTAACTCCTACAACAATCATTACAAATTTCTTGGGTCGTTTATCAAATTATCAGGGTGCAGATGCTTCCTAAAGAGTTAATGAAGGCGTGCAAAGGGACGCCTAAGCTAGCATCCTGCTCATGAGAATAATGATCTATGACTGTGTATTGTCAGTAAAACTACGTATAAAAGAAGAATTAGCTACTACAAAAAGTACCAAGATCGAGAAAAAGGGACCTCCATCTCAAAATTTCATTGATTAGAAAGCAAGGGCTAAGTCGTACGACCAATGACAGTTCACTTCTGCTACATTTTGTTTTCAGTATCTTGATTTATCTGCATCATCCCTATGCCTTCGGCTTTTTAGGTTTGTCCCTATTAAGAGTCATGGAAATGTACAAATATTGTAGGCTCTTTAAAATGGTCTCTTTATTTCAGCAATTGCTTTTCTCTCCTGTTAATTTTTTCCCCTCCGACCTGTGTTGAATTTCTTTTATTTTTCCATAAGCCAAGGATCTATCGAGAACAACATCTCCATCTCCCAAGGTAGGGTTTAAGGTCTGAGTACACTGTATCCTCCCCAGACCTCACTTGTGTGAAGTTCTGTCAAAAGGCTGCGCGATGTAAATTCCAGATGAGCAGTCTCCCTGTAAATCGTGTGCCGAAGACATTTTATTTGTAATTTGGCACTGAGGGAAAAACATAAGGGAAGAGGAAGCAGAAATTGGGATATGTCACACTCCAACATGTTAAAATCCCTTTAAGACTCACACAAATAAATCATTCTATTTCAAGATTTTGATGATCAGTTTAGTTTTTTGTAAAAAGGAAATAGTGAGATTTATTCAACCAGCTAGAATTTCTGAAAACAGAATCATGCACAAATACAGTGCTAAAAAAAATAAATAAGCAATATTGTTGAAATATCTATCATAAACTCACACACTCGTATAGAGATGCCATTGTAGCATCTACTAAGTTCAGAGAGAAGAAGAGAAGAAAAGAAGAGGAGAGAAAGATTAGCTTAGATGGGAATTGTATGTATCAAAAGTTAGTTACAATGTGAAGTGATCTCTTCTATTTATAGACTCACTCACATGCTCAGCACATGAGCATCTAGAAGCTTCCTGAGAACTCACTAACTAACTCTACACTCAGCTAATAACTTCGACTAACAAACTAACAAATCAATGTAACAGTGCCAATGATAACTAACAGCTTATAACAGATAAATGTGATAACCAACTAATATGAACCTACTAACTTCATAATAAGTTTCAACACTCCCCCTCGAGCTACAGGGTGCAAAATATTAAGCACATCATGCTTGCTTTATAAATGTGAGTGTTGATCATGGCTCAAACTCTTGGTGAGAATGTCTGCCATCTATTGACCACTCTGCACATACATGGGTTGAATCAACCCCTCCTTTATCTTGTCTCTGATAAAGTGACAGTCCACTTCAATATGTTTGGTCCTCTCATGAAATATAGGATTTCCAGCCAGTTGGATAGCTGATTTGCTATCACTATAGATGGTAATAGGCTTAGCAATAGAGACCCCTAATTCTAGAAACAGTCCTTCCAACCATGTTACTTCTGACAAAGCTAAGGTCATGCTCCTATATTCACCCTCAGCTGAGCTTCTTTAAACAGTGTGTTGTTTCTTAGACTTCTAAGATATCAAAGATCTACTAAATTGCACTACATAACCTGTTACAGATCTCCTAGGGTTTGGACATGCAACCTCCAGCAAACCAGTTCTGCAGTGGGTTGTGACTTTGTCCTACAGTACCTTGTCCTACAGTTCCTTTTAGATACTTTATCACCCTATTTTCAGCTTCCAGATGTGACTTTTTAGGATGTTGCATAAACTGACTAAGTATTTATTCTGCATAACTAATATCAGGTCTTGTTATGGTTGCATACATCAACTTTCCAACTAGTCTTTGGTATGATGTCATATCCCTTAAAACTACATCTCCTTTAACACTTGTAGCCTCATCCACTTCAATAGAAGTTAACTTGATATTAGTCTTTCATAGAGTGAGAGATGGCTTAGTACCAGCTAGTCTTGTACCAGATATAAGCTCCAATATATACTTCCTTTGATTCAATATAACTCCACTTGCATACCTTAACACTTCAATGCCTAAGAAGTGCTTAAGATTACCTAGATCCTTGAGTTTGAATTGCTGGTGGAGAGTGTCTTTTGCTGCATTTATCATGTCTGCATTGTCACTTTTTATTAGAAGATCATCCACATAAACCAGAACTATCACCATTCCTTCTGACTTCTTTAAGGTAAAGAGTGAATAGCCATAGCAACTTTGAATAAATCCTGCCTTGAGCAATGTTGTAGTAAGCTCTATATTCCACTACGTTGATGCTTCCTTAAGTCCATATAGTGAATTAATCAGTCTGCAAACTTTGTGTGTTCTTCCCTCATTCAAAACCATCTAGCATCTCCATATATACTTTCTTCTCTATATCACCTTATAGAAATGCATTGTAAACATCCATCTGGTACACGCACCATCCTCTTGATACTGCCAAAGAAATGACACTTCTCACTATAACTATTTTGGCCACTGAAGAAAAAGTGTCATGGTAGTTCAGTCCCTCTGGTTGGCTATAACCTTTGGCCACTAGCCTAGCCTTAAACCTTTCTATCTCTTTATTGGCTTTGTACTTGATCTTGTACTCCCATTTTGATCAAATTATATTATTTTCTAGAGGAATATCAACTACTTCCCAAGTGTGATTGTATTCAAGGGCTCTAACTTCCTGTTCCATAGCTTCAATCCACCTCTTGTCTGTACTAGCCTCATTGTAAGATTGTGGTTCAACTTCTGCTGACAAACTAGACAGAAAACTTTGGTATTTTGAACTAGTATTTGCATAAGAGAGATAGTTTGCCATAGGACATCTAGTTCCCCTTATTTTCTCTGGTGATGCATAGTCCAGCAACCAAGTAGGTTGTTTGTTAACTCTTGATAATCTTCTTGGAGCAACTATAGGTGATGAGGATGACTTATCTGTACTGGATAAGTTGTGAGTGTCTTCATCATGATTATTATCAGGATGCTGTGAAAGTGTACCTTCCTCTTGTGGTTCATATGATTGATTATCTGCATCTATGTAAGCTTCTGTTTCTGCCTCAACATGAATGGGTAAATTCATCTTAAGGAAATCTGTAGATGATTTTGAGGTAGGCTCCTCTACAAAAGGGAATTAATCTTCTTTGAACACCACATATCTTATGGTAAAAAACTTGTTAGTACACCAATCCAGCAAGATGTAACCCTTTTGAGTAGTAGAATAAGCCATTAAGACTTCAACCTTAGCTCTTCATCTTTTGGTAGTGCTGAGGCATAACACTTGCAACCAATAACTCTCAAGTGTGTCAATGATAGGACCTTGCAAAAATACACTTCATAAGGACTTTTAGCCTCAATAGCTGAAGATTGTAACCTGTTCATAAGATACACATCAGCCTTAACATTCAAAACCTAAACCTAATAGGTATCTGTGATTAAAACCTGATGGCTCTTGCAAAATTCAATATCTTCCTATATTTTCTCTCAACCACACCATTCTGTTGTAGTGTGTATGGGCATCTACTTTGATTTATTATACCTAAAGATTGAAACAACTCTTTACACTTAGAATTAATGAACTCTGTACCATTATCTGACCTCAGTACTTTCACTTGAGCACCAAATTGATTCTTAATTAGAGTAAAAAAAAAATTTATGGCTACAACACATTCAGACTTTAATTGTAGCAAATGCAACCAGGTATATCTGCTATGATCATCAAAAACAGTCAAGAAGTAGTATTTCTTGTCAAAAGTAGGTGTCTTATATGGCCCCATAGATCCATATGCATAATGTCAAAACACTTTGTAGCTCTAGATGTACTAACAGGAAAGATTTGTCTAGTTTTTTTAGCTAATGGACAAACATTACACTTATTCAGAATATCTACATCAACATTGTGTCTTAACAAATTGATTGTTCTTAATGCTTGGGAAGAGGGATGTCCCAGACTCATATGCCACAAACTACACTCATACATCTCTACTTATGGAACAATATTTTGATAAGCCTCATTATTAAGTAGTCTATTCATTCCATTTACACTCTTGAGGATGTACAATCCTTCCTTTTCCTTACCAATCCCCTTCACCTTGCCACTGTGAAGGTCCTGAAACACACAGAAGTCAGGATAGAATGACACAAAACAAGAGAGTTGTTTAGTTATATTAGATACTGACAACAAGATTAGTTTGAAATCAAAAACATACAATACGTCCCTTATAACCTCATTCTTTAGCACCTGTGCTTCTCCTATATGTGATATATTCACCTTATCTCCAATGGGCAGGTTTACTTTATCAGATACTGTGTTGCTCATTTTTTGATAATGTGATAGTACATCCTTGTGTGCTTTCACATGGTGTGTGGCTGCAGAGTCCACTATCCAATCATGTGGAACAACATGACTAGAAAGACAAGTAACAGTACCTATCATATTAGTCAGCTCAGAGTCATGTGTTTCTTTATTGATCAATGCTATGATCTGTTTGTATTCATCTTCTAAAAATCCTTGTCCCTTTGCAAGACCAGCAGTATTGTTGTCCTTTCTTCTCCCCCTGGTTACTTGGTTGATCATCCAAACATGCTTTCTCTACCTGAGGTCCAATAAAATTGTGAGCTGATAACTGGCTATTGCTTTGACTAGCAGCTGGCTGTCCATAGCCATTTCCACCACCTCTACCTACACTATTGTAGAAAGCTTGGTTTGACACTCCTCTTTGATTATTATAATTGATCTTCTTCTTGTTTGTCCAATCACTTGGATATGCATGTAGCTTGTAGAAACTTTCTCTTGTATGCCCAGTAAAGTTGCAATAATCATACCTCTTACCTTTATACCCTTGTCCTCCATAATAGGCTGATGCCTGATTTTTGCTTCCATGTCCAAAGTCTGCATAATTTCTATGTCCTTGCATATCAATAGGCTCAGTTCAGTCACTAATAGTTGTAGCACAAGCAAGTTTCTAGATCTCATCCTCAATGATCATTGCATATGTTTGGTTAAGTATTGGTGTCGTTCCCTTCATCAGTATCTGCCTCTTTGCTTGATCATAACTGTCATTTAGTCCACTTAGGAATTGTATCAACCTCAACTGATACAAGTGTTCTGAATACTCCTTAGAATTAGGACAATTACATGAGGGAGCTGGTATCATAGTATCATGTTCACTCCAGAGGTTCTTCAGCTTAGTGAAGTAGGTTGAAACTGAATCAATGCCTTGGTATAAGTTGTTGATTTCCCTTTGTAACTGATATAATCTCATACGATTCACTTTGTCAAATCTCTCTTTAAGATCTTCCCACACCTCACAGGCATTTATTGCATACACAATACCACTAAGTAACTCTGCACTGACTGACCTCATCAGCCATGACAAAACCACTACATTACACGTCTCCCACTGATCATGTAACTCTTCTCTATATGTATCCTTGCTGCAAGTACCAGTTATAAAACCATATTTCCTCTTTACCAAAAGGTAAATTTTCATTGATCTACACCAAATTCCATAATTCTCTGAACCAGTCAACTTAATGGGAATTAGTGCAGCTCCTGCTACATCTGATGCTCCCAGAATAGAGGATCACTAGGATCAATTTTAGGTGCCATGTCTACTTTACAGGTTACGACTAAGTAGAAATCAGAAACGATCAAACAATCTCAAAGTTTGCATCTTGTAATCAAATATTTATGACTCACAAATGAAGATCTATCTCTTCTCAGTTTATTAGCTCACAACCAAAAATTACAGAAAAAAAATTCACTGTATTGATGATGTATTCACATTCGATTGTTGTTTCTCCAGTTCCATGATCTTCGTGGCTCTGATACCATATTGAAATAGCTATCATAAACTTACACACTCGTACAGAGCTTCCATTATAGCAGCTACTGAGTTGAGAGAGAAGAAGAGAAGAAGAGAATAAAAGAGAAAGATTAGCTAAGATGGGAATTGTATGTATCAAAAGTTAGTTACAATGGGAGGTGATCTCTTCTATTTATAGACTCACTCAGATGCTCAGCACATGAGCATCTAGAAGCTTCCTTACAGCTCACTAACAGCCCACTAACTAACTCTACACTCAGCTAATAACTTCGACTAACAAACCAACAAATCAATGTAACAGTGTCAATGATAACTAACTTCTTATAACAGAAAAATGTGATAACCAACTAATATGAACCTACTAACTTCATAATAAGTTTCAACAAATATTATAGCAATCCATAACTAATCAAATATTTGCAACAAACAAATTATTTGGAACAACATATTCCAACAATATCCTCAACATGCTAGAAGTTGAATCTTGATCTTCTGTAGCATCCGTACAAGATCTTTCATGTTGGTCCCTATTGTTGGAGATTTATTATAACAATCCAATGCATTTTTCATGATTCATGCCACAAAATCTATCTCTTTCTTCAAGCGATCATCGGTTGATGTTAACAAGTTGGCATCTACAACCTCCATTACAGCATCTGGAAGTGAATAACTCACCCATTGCTTCAAGCTAAGATCTCCCTCAAACTCATTAGGCTTCTCCTAGTAAACGTTTCAAACAACATGATCTCGTAACTGTAGAAATCACACTTTGTTGATACTAGTCCTTCCAGTACATACTCTACAATCAAACAATTCATTTAAAGATGTAATAATTCTTTGGTGGGGAATAGAGGAGGAATAATCAATGTACAAATAATCAGCAAAACAGAGAGACAAACCCGGTGTAATATACCCGAATGTTGCTAAGGTTTTAGTGTACAAATCACCCTGATCTTCACCAAGTAGTTTTGAAATGCCAAAATCACTTAGGTGGGCAACCATATCCTCATCCAGCAATATGTTACTAGGATTCACGTCATAGTGAATCACAGGCAACGAGCACCCATGGTGATACAAGCGTAAAGAGCACAAGGATTACAAGTGATACGAGTGTAAAGAGGGTACAAGAACAAGCATCCATACTCGAACCATATCCAAGAAGAGGGAAGAGTGTGAAGACCTTTGCAAAAGAGTGACAAACGGGTATCGAGATCTCAAGGCCATTCCCTAGGAGCCAAGCTCAGGAACTACGCCTTCAAGGTACATTCATGAAGATGGATGCGTTTGAGCATGTCTTAGTTCGTCTAAGGGAATGTATGTATTAATGTGTGAAGACATGACTTGAGTGTCATAAAAACACTACAAGGCAGCCCCATTTATACACTCCAAACCCACCCCCTTCATTAAGGGTAAAGGTGTCATTTTCCATCTCTTTTGTAATAGACTATAAGTAGAATCCCCAAGTCTTATTTTCTTAGTTAGCTTATTTTTGGAATGAATATTGTAACATTGAAAAACCATTTTCCTCTCAAGAAGAGAGTAGACCACCAAATTTGAACATCATAAGTGAAAGGTTCCACTTGTGTTGTGAAACTTGAGTTAAGCGAGTTCCTCTTGCGTTTGCGTAAGAACTTGGTTCTTGTTAATTTTATTTGTAGAGGATTTAGAGTTTGATACACTCTTTAGTTGCTACATTTCATATTCTCTTTGTGTCAAGTTATCTATCTTCTTTATCTTTCAAGTTTGTGTTTGTTGATTCTGCTTGGTATCTTGTATGTGTAGACTGTTTTTATGAGTTTGTGGACTATTTTGTTCTCTTGTAGATACCGTTTGGTATCATTTGGTATCAGAGCCATCATTGATTTCATTCCCACGAGAACAATCTTGGGCTTGTTCATTTGAAAAATTAAAAATAAAAAGGTGTTGAAAAGCTGGAAAACTCAAAAATAGTGAAGCTGTCCCATTTTTTTTGGTTCTTGGCCGAAATTTTGGTCTTGAATTTTCTGTGTTTTGTGTGCTATAGTGTTAGATCTTTGTTTCCAAACACTAGAAGAGGTGTCCAAAATAAAAAAATCTCACAAAAAAAGAGTTGTTCCCGTTTTTGTACCTTGGCAGAGAAATTGTGTCTTGTTTGTGTGTCTTGGCCGAAATTTGAAGCATAGATTTAGGTGTTATTTTTCTTGTCTTAAGTAGTTTCATGGGTTATCTTGTTGTTTCCCTAACATACTTGAGTCTAAGTTCCAATATTTGAGCCTTTGTTTAGTGTTGTTGAAGGGTTGGACGGCTTGAATATTGTTGTTGTTCATAAGTGTTCTTATTGTTGTTCATAATGTTCTTGAGGTGAATGTTCAACAAAAGATGTCTTTGATTTGAAAAGGGGAAGAGAGAGGTTAAGTCTTGTGTTTGTATACAAATAATTTCAAGACGACACCCAAAGAAGCGAATCAGCAAAAGACCTCCCAAAAGCTCCCTTACCAAAAGTGTCAAAACCTTTTTCAAGAAGAACCAAAAGAGGAAAGGGACAAAGCCAAAGCAAAAAGGTATTTTGCCATTTTGGTGCAAGTTGGTGAGAAGTTTATTGACACCTTTTTGGCCTTTGAAAAAAGAGCCAAGGCCTTGTATTTCATTCCAAAAACCGAAAAAGCCTCACCAAACAAACAAAATTGAATCATTCAAGTTGGACAACATCAAACATCAACTAATCAACAACACCAAACGGCCAAAAATTAAAATAGTAGGCCACATCAACAACAAAACTCAAGTCATAGGACCTTCCAAGTTTCTTTCCTTGTATCTACTAGTTTTCTTTCTATTAACTCCTGCACTAGTTGGTAACTAAGTAACAACCTACTATGTTGTGAACTAGTTTTTCGAGTACGTATTCGTGTCAACATTCTTTGTGGTGCTTTGCTCATTTACAATTCGTAGTTGTTCTTGGTTCAAGTGCGTACGAAACTTCCTTGATTTTTCAAAATGGAAATCCATTCTAACTCAAGAGTAGACTCATTCCCAAGTTCTCACAAGTTGATAGACGGCTTACAACACTTGAAGAACCAAGTGAGAAAGACGAGTGTGAAGAATGTGTGAGCGTATTTTGAACTAACGTTTGCTTCTTTTATAGGTACAATTGCAGATTGAACCCAAAAATTCCAATGCTCCAACCGTGGACAATAATGTTATGAATTTCCTCTTAGGTAGTCTTGAAACCTTGTCTCGAGGTATGGCTAGGATGAAGGAAAATGTTGAGAAGTTGGGTTCGGATGTGGCCTCAACTAGTGAAAGGTTGGAAAGGGTGGAAAGCCAAAGGAGTTCTCGACATCATACCCCTCAAAACATCTCACCTACTATTACTCCCAAGACCTTGCACCAAAGATTGTATCCACCAAGTGCTACAAACAAAGTCAATCTTTACTCCCAAAGCCGGGAACAAGATGGACCTAGTCGTTCCTCACTCCACCAAGTTCCACAAGGAGGACTTGGAACAAAAATTCCATCCCTAAACCAGAATCCTCCACTCCAAAATCCTCCAGTTCAAAGACCCTACACTCTACTAAATCCAATGTCTCCTTCCCAAGCTACACTAACCCGTAAATACCCCGTCTAAGTAGAAAAAGAGGGAGAGTTAGACTCCAAGGAGAATGAGTCAAAGCCTCAAGATAGACAGAAATTTGATGGTGAGGAACAAGAAGAATGTAAATAAAAGAGGGAAAGTGAAAGGGAATCCATGGGTAGTAAAGTGGAAAGGGGAAAAAATGCTTGATTGTGGATTTTATCCACAAAGAACCCTTGTTACTCACTAACCCAAGTGCTAGCATTTTTCCTAGCATTGGTTCTTTTTATGTGCAGGTACAAGATGAGATATTCCCAAAGGAAAATCCAAAATAAATCCATCCCAAACATGTTGGTGTTCCAATTGCGTTCTTGGACGAGAATTCAATGCAAGTGGGATGCCCTAGTACAAACCAAGGTAAAATTGGTACACTTTACACTCCCTTATGTTTAAAAAGTTGTGATATGGATATTAGTAGCCAAGTTGATGTGGTTTTGGGTACAGATAGTGTAGAAGTACAAGCATCCTTCCTTGGTAGTATTTCAGGTGTGTATAATGATCAATGTGATCCTAAGAGTAGCTCACTACTTGAACATGTAAATGGTATGATTAAAAATTTTCAAGTTAGTGTTGATGCTCGTAATGTTGATCTAGATAATGAATATGGTCCTTTGAACTTGTGTGACGAAATCTATGATATTATTCTTGTTCATAATGATCATGTGTATGTCAAAGTTATGAGGAATGCCTTGGGTGATTGTGGGCTTGATTCTCTAGTAAAAGGAATGAGTAGCCTCAGCTTATGCACTTGGCTACTTCATCCATTTGATCCTGGTGCATTAGTGGGGTGGGAAAGGAATTGTCTTAGTTTGTGCTCTTTCCCCTTTTATGTTTTCCTTATCCCTATCATTTTAATGCTTATACTAAATGTTTCATTGTCAAAACAAAGGATTGCAGGTTGTATTTTAAATGTGTACTCCCTCGGCATGAAGTCTTCACACTTGATTCCTTCCTATACTACTTCTTTACCTATGATGATAACCATGTTAATTTTGAATGTGTATTGTGTAGAGGTAGTAAGTTTGGTGGCTGGTTTCCTTGTTTGAATGATAATGATATGTGGGTAAGTTGGACCTTAGGATCAATAGTGGCGCCATATTTGATGAGGTTCTTTGTGGAGGTAATGAAACAAATGTATCTTATGGTTCCTAAGTCAAAGTTAGTCTTACTTTTTGGGTGTATTAAGGACATCAACACCATTGTGGTTTCCTTATCTCTTGGTATTTGCCAAAACCATATCCTTTGTCCCATTCATGCTATGTTTTTCATTTCACACACAAACGACCTGTGGATGTATTTCAAATGTGAACAACCTTGGCTTATTGATATATGTGATGGTCTCGTGTTGCACTCCTCTTCCCTTGATGTCTATCTTAGCCAAGTCCTTTGTGATGCTTGTAGTAGGTGTTTCATGATCATAACAAAGGATTGTTGGATGTATTCCAAAAGTGTACCCCCTTAGCATGATTAAATAATTTGTGACACTAATGCTAACCCTCATAGCATGAGGATTGTGTTCTTAGGTCCCTCTCTTTTGTTTTGCAAGGTGTAAATTTTAGGACAAATTCCTTTCAAGATGGAGAGGATGATACAAGCGTAAAGAGAACAAGGATTACAAGTGATACGAGTGCAAAGAGGGTACAAGCACAAGAAGCCATACTCGAACCATATCCAAGAAGAGGGAAGAGTGTGAAAACCTTTGCAAAAGGGTGGCAAACGGGTATCGAGAGCTCAAGACCATTCCCTAGGAGCCAAGCTCGGGAACTAAAATTTCTTCAAGGCACATTCATAAAGATGGATGTGTTTGAGCATGTCTTAAGTTTTTCCAAGGGAGTGTATGTATTAAAGTGTGAAGACATGCCTTGAGTGTCATAAAAACACTACAAGGAAGCCCCATTTATACACTCCAAACCCAACCCCTTCATTTAGGGTAAAGGTGTCATTTCCCATTTCTTTTGTAATAGACTATACGTAGAAACACCATTTTCCTCTCAATAAGAGAGTAGACCACCAACTTTGAACATCACAAGTGAAAGGTTCCACTTGTGTTGTGAAACGGCTAGAAACGTGAGTGCTTGAGTGAAGCGAGTCCCTCTTGTGTTTGCGTAAGAACTTGGTGCTTGTTAATGTGATTTGTAGAGGTTTTAGAGTTTGATACACTCTTTAGTTGCTACATTTCGTATTCTCTTTGTGTCAAGTTATCTATCTTCTTTATCTTTCAAGTTTGTGTTTGTTGCTTCCGCTTGGTGTCTTGTATGTGTGGACTGTTTTTGTGAGTTTGTGGACTATTTTGTGCTCTTGTAGATACCGTCTGGTATCACATGGTGAAGATATTCCAAAGCACATGCCACATCTATCATTATGCTTAGTCTCTGCTTGATGTTGAGGAAGTAGTTGTGCAAATACAAATACTTCTCAATACTTCCATTTGGCAAATACTCGAGCACTAAAGCCTTAAAATCATGGTTGGAACAACTAGTTATGACTCTTACGAGATTATCCTATGGCGAAGGCTGCACAGAACTTCAAATTCTGTATCAAAGCTCTTGAATGGCGCATCTAGTTGCAGATTGAACACTTTAAATGCAATAGCAGTTCCACTTCTGAGAACGCCTTTGTAAACAGAGCCAAAACTTCCGGAACCAATCCGATTACTATCGCTAAACACATCAGTTTCTTGGAGCAGTTCATAGTGTGAAATTCCTTCTCTTGTTATGAAGCCAATGAATCAGGTTGTTGAGGTGCTCTTTTACCTATTCTATACCTTATCCATAAAAACACAAAGATGCTAGGAACAAATACTAGTGCAATTCCCAGCAAAAGAAAAACAACAAGAACTTTTTTCCTATTAGATCTATGCTTTGATGAAGTGGGGCATGGAGGGACACCAAATCTTGAAGACCCACACAATGCTTCATTGTAGATGAAAAACTGACTCGAGAGGTTCTTTAAAGGACCTCCCGAGGGTGTTTCACCATACAATTTATCGAAAGAAACATTGAAATACTTGAGGTTTTGAAGTTTCTCCAAAGACTTAAGAATGATTCCAGATACATTGTTCTGAGAAAGATCTAGGAATTCCAAACCTACCGTGTTGCTCATTGAGTCAGGTATAGCTCCTTGCAACTTATTGTGTCTCAAATAAAGGTGTGCCAGATTCTGCAATCCTCCAATTTCTCTTGGAATTCTATTTGAAAATTTATTCATTGACAGATCTATCAGTGTCACAGCCATTAGATTTCCAATTTCTAGAGTTAAAGAACCTGCCATGTTGTTTGACGATAAGTCAAAAACCACTAGATCTAGAATGTTCCCTAAGCTTGGTGGTATATTGGAACTCAATTTATTGGAACCCAGATGTATCTCCCTAAGGATAGTAATATTCCCTAAACAGTTAGGAAGTGATCCTGAAAATTGATTTCGACCCAAGTAAATATCACCCAAATGCTGCAATTTACATATATCATCACCAATAAATCCTTTAAGTTTGTTGTTACTCAAGTTGAAGCGCTGAAGGTTTCTCAAGTTGCCAATTGTTGGGGGAATCGATCCAGCCAAGCTGTTTGCTGAAAGATCAAGGTCTAATAAGCTGCTTAAGTTCCCAAATTCATTTGGAATTCTCCCTTTGATCTTACAACTGTAGGCAACAAATGTTCTCAAAGATGTGGAAAGGTTCCCCGCGGAGGCAGGAAGTATGCCGTTTAGAGGATTCAAATATAGAGCTAGAGTTGTTGATTTTCTGCAATTGGCTAAGGAGGTTAGGAAGCTTAATGATGAGTCCCTGGTTAAATTGTTTCCCCCTAAATTTAGATACTGTAGATGAGTCAAATATCCAAGTGAGTTGGGAATCAAGCCTATGAGTTTGTTTCTTAAGAACTCTAGAATAGTAAGTTTTGAACAATTGGAGATGGAATGAGGAATAGTCCCAACAAGATTGGTTAAGTTGTCCATATAAAGCTCTTCAATGTTGGGTAAGATAGAACCCATGTTTGGTGGGAGGCTTCCAGATAGATTGTTGTTTGTAAGATCAATTACTCTCAGCCCTGATATGTTGAAGCTCTCCATTGGGAGTGAACCACCAAAACTATTAAATGCAAGACAAAGTTCCTCCAACTCAATGAGACTTCTTATCTCCCGTGGTAAGAATCCACTAAGATTGTTCTCCCACACAGACAAAATTTACAACAATGAGATATTGAATATGGAGATCGGGACCGAGCCGGTAATCTGGTTTTTCTCCATAGCTAACTCTACCAAATTAACAAGATTTTCAATTTCTTGTGGAATTATCCCTGAAATTAATGTGCAAAAAAATAAAATTCTGAAGTTATAAGACACAATAGTGCTAGTATTCATTAGATGGAACGCGCCAGTGAAACGGTTCATTCCGAGTTCTAATATCTGTAAGTTAATCAGTCTTCCAAATTCACTATGCATTGGTCCACCAAACTCATTATCCGGTAAAGCCAAAATTTGAAGTTGTGAACAATTCGACAAACCTGTAGGCATATGATCGCAAAGCTTGTTTTTCCATAAATATAGCCCTTTGAGTGTTGGGAGACCATTGCATAAACCGTAGGGTAGATATCCTGATAAGCTATTACCACTAAATGCAATGACTTCAATTCTAGAAATATTGAAAATTATGAAAGGTATAGAACCCGTAATTTGATTATCTTGTATGGATAGAACTTTCATGTTGTGAAGATTGCCAATCTCTTCTGGAATGTTTCTTTGAAGTGAATTATAAGATATATCTAAAGTCTCCAACCTTGAGGCATTTGAGAGCGACAGAGGAATAGAGCCTATGAGATTGTTACCCCTCAACTTTAATTCTCTAAGGTTTCCAATCACTTTTGGTATCTGGCCCTATATGGAATTGAAATTCAGATTCAAGGATTTCACTCTCTGGTGGTGAGAGCCACAAGTGACTCCAACCCAATGGCAAACGGACGTAGCGAAAGACGAACTTTCATCCAAGAAATGAAAGGGGTCTGAAACGATTTGGGATTTCAGTGTAAAAAGAGCCAGTTGATCAGTAGTAATGTTGGTTTTGGTCATGGCTGAACTAGCCATAACATAGTGAAGCAACAAGGAAGTTAAGAGAAAAGAGGTGAACGCTTTCTCCATAATTGCATAAATTACAAGGAAGTTGTTATGACCAATAAGGTTGTTATTTAGAGACTTTAAATAGCAACGGTATCTCCCTTTAAATATACCCTCTGGGTACATGTGTTGTTCGTGTCGCGTGTAACCCGTCTTACAACAGTCAGAAAATACAATGGGCCAAAGATTTATGTCACATTACTAGATCATAATTATGATATAGAAACATCCAACTCTTCAAATTCTCACATTTCAAAGCAAATTCAAAATTATTAAAGGAAAAAGGCTTAAATATGTCATCCAATCCCTTATTAGAAATGACATCATAGCGTCCGTTAAAAATATTTCTCATCTATGCCACTATCATTACAAATTCTAAGCTAAAATTAGTGGATCCAAAAGATTACTGGCTCGTGTCATAGTTGAATTTTCCTGTTATTTGGGGCATGGAATGGGTCGAGTTAAGTAATAATCACAACTTT
>NC_061114.1:5940932-5989622 GCF_002878395.1 Capsicum annuum | reverse complement strand
GTTTATGGACCTTTAGGTTATTGGCTATGTATATATATAGCCTACTTTTGTTTTAGTTAGTTTTTTTTATGCTTTTCGGATTATATTGTAAACCTTAGCCTTTCTTTCTTTCAATAAAGTTCTATTAACACATTTCATTGTTGTTTAGAAACTATTGCATTATGCCCATGTGTTTTCAAATGATTTGATATGAAATTGCTTTGTAATGGCTCTCAACTATATTTTGTAAAAATATTATGTTTTGTTTTGATGCATGCCAGTACTTTTGTGCTGACCCCCTCCCCTCTCCAACCTCTCGGGTTCAGAGGCCTAGTCTAGGGGTCAAAAAAATAGTAGATCATTCAGACAGAGTTGCAGAGACAAGTGGTGATCCTTCTATGTTTCGGAAGGTCTTATGTCCTGCAGTCCTTTTATTCTTATATTTAGTTTTTGGACCTACTGGGGGCCTTGTCCCAGTTTATATACAGTTACTTGACTCAGTCATTTGTTAGAGATTTACGCAGACAGTTGTTTAAAGGTTGATTGATGTTGGGGGAACTTTATTTTCCCGTTATTGTTTCTTTTCATATTTATGACCATGTTTCCGAATTATTGTGTTTCTTCCGCATTACTTTGATCATATGAATTAGGTGCATGATTACCAAACAGATAGGGGTGTTTCTGGCCTCCATGGTTTGAAATGATTGTCATGACCAGGGCCCCGGTTTGGGTCGTGACAAACTTGGTATCAAAGCACGGTTCATGGTCCCAGGGTGTCTGCAAAATCGCATCAGGTAGAGTCTTATTTATGGGTGTGTAGCGCGCCACACTTATAAGTAGGAGGCTACTACGAGTTTAGAAATGTTTTCATTTCTTCATGTTCTAGTTCGTGCAATAAAGTCAAAATGTTCCTCTTTCATACTCAAATAAGTGCTATGGTGTCACCCATACGAAAGTAACAGTCATCCCAATTCTTTTCTTACTCGGACATTCTTAGACATATCTTATCATTGGGCCGATTCAAGCACAGAAGTTTAGAGTCTAAATGGTATGGCTCATTCTGATCGAATCATATAAGATTTTTTGTGCAAGGACTTGAGAAGAGTTTGTTAGTGCTTCAGAGTGTGTTGGTTCTAGTGTGAACCTTGATTTTTGATGAGATTGTGCTTTTCAGCCTGTAGCATTAAGTGTATTCAGTTCTTTTCAGAACTTATGTTTCTAGTGTCACACTTTAGAGGTAATAAGGTGTAGTAGAATGTTAGATCTATATTTCCACCCGAATAGTAGTATAAGTTAAAGTTTTGGTGTCATGACCTATTAGTAGTAATGTGGGACCAAGAAGTTCATGAAATGAAGTCAAAAGTTTAGAGGTCATAGTGAGGGTGATTTTTGTGTAAATAAATATTTCTGATGAATAACTGATGTTTGAGGATGATTTACCCCTTTATAGTGATAAAATGTGGTTGCTAGTAGCACGTGTGGATGGTATGGTAGTCCATAGGGGAAGTGTTTTACTCAGATTTTCATTTATATAGAATAAAATGTATATTCTTAGACCATTAAATATTATGTGTCAATTTTCTATCTCTTGTAACATGTAATCTTGTATCATGGTGTTTTTTTAAAAAAAAATAAAAATAAAATTTTAAGTCTAGTGAAGTCATGTGGGGATCTTTCAATTCACTAGCATAGCTGATTTGTCATTCTTCTTGTTCAAAATACAAAACCAAAGTCTAGTGAAGCCGTGTGAGGCCTGTTTCGATTCACTAGCAACTTGTTGTCCAACTTGTTGTTCTTGTGTTGGTTTGACATATGTGTAGCTAAGTCTGTTTGCATGGGATGCAGTTAGCAATGAGGTGATTTGTCCTTGTGTGTTAGTTAGTAGAAGGTAGAGAAAGAGTTGATAGTCAGGGTGATTTGTCAGGGTGATTTGTCAGTTGTTATTGTATTGGTTTGACATATGTGTAGCTAAGTCTGTTTGCATGGAATGGAGTTAGCAATGAGGTGATTTGTCCTTGTGTGTTAGTTAGTAGAAGGTAGAGAAAGAGTTGGTAGTCAGGGTGATTTGTCAGTTGCTTGAAGTGTGAAGAAATGGCTACACTAGCCAGTAAGTTATAATTATAGACTCATGGTTGTTGTGGAAATTTAAGGTAGTCTAAATGTATGATTGAGTGAGTAGTATGAGGTGAGAAATCCGTATAAGTAGATAAGATTGTATGGGGTTATAATATCAGATTAAGGTTGATCATGTCTATTATGTGACTTTACACCTTGACCTTCTTTTCATTGGTAGTTGTGAACTAGTACTACTTGTGGGGAAAGTATGTAGCAGATTCTCTTTTGAGGTATTTGGGTAGAATATCCCAATTGAATAGACTAGTATATTATGTTGCATTCTTCAGTGGTGATAGATGATTGATACTAGACTATAGGCTTGAATTCAAGTGTAGAATGTGGTGGTAAAATACTGGCAAGAGATTGATGGTGTATGTTTTTTGGGATTAATTAGTAGGCTTGATGTGTTGAAATAGTACGTGCTAATAGATTACGATGAGGAAAACCGTAAGGTCACGATCGATTTTTTTGTGGCTTTGAAGTTCTATTGTACTAGTGTTTCTTGATGGTTATTTCATAGTTTTCAAGTGAGAATTGTGCGTAAGGTTGGGTTGTAAATCATGTTTACGTTCAGCACTAGACATTAAGTTTGAAAAGTTGATACCCATTAAGATAGTTGTGATGATTGATTGGGTAATGATACCGGTTTTATGGAAGTGATCTAATAGGCTTGAACGGTGTACGCAAGAGATTTGGTTTATTTTATTCATAGTGATGTATGATATTGTATGTATGATGTAGAAATATGTCTAAGGTGACATGAGGTTGTGGTATTCTTTCTAAGGCTATTACTTATTGTGCGTGGCTAGTGGTACAATTGAATTGTTAAGGGGAGCAAGACTAGTTACATGGTATATGGTGATCTAAATAACCATGTTAAGGTGTTTTGATTGATAGTGTTGGGCCTTTTGCGATGACCTTGATTCTCATACAAAAGGGATATAAATTTGGAGTCGAAATAGTGATAGGCTATGTCAAAAGTGATATGGTTCATCAAAGTCTTGGTGATATCCATGTTCAGTGTTAGAATCTAAGCTTGAGTTTTGAAGGTTGAACCAATAGAATAAGTGTGCAAGCATTATACTATGACTATTGGTGGCTATGGAAAGATAGAGTGTATCCCGGAAGGTAGTCATTCCGGTTAAGTCCTATGATATGCATGTATTGTCATTTTTGTTAGACCCTAGAGTGCACTAAGTGTAGTTCAGTTAGAATCTGGTAAAGGATCTCCCAAACTTTAGATGATGACTTGAAGCTAAAGGGGAGATGATAGAACGAATGACCAAGTAAGGCTCTCAGATTTTAGTAGTGTTGCAGTATGATTTAGAACATCAGAATGTGAGGGTGAACCTCAACCCATTCCTACCTCAGTATTTTTTTTAAGTTATCCGGATGCTTACTCATGCCTTACGATTCAGTTCCGTGATCATAGTTCATGATCCCTGCATATGATAGAGAGTCACGTACTCTTCCAGTTCCAAGATAATGAGTTCTAGTTCATTCAAGTAGTCGGAATCACATTCCTTATGTTATGAACTCTAGTTGAGGTCATGCTACTCGTGACGTATGTACTCACTCTTTATATATAGTGTGCTCAGTCCCGTATAAAATCTTTTCATGCTTCAGGGTCTTATGTTTTAACCTTTTAGTAACCCTCCCTATGCAATGATAGTGGTCATGATTTAAATGTTCTTGTTGATGGAAGATCATAGTATGCTTGCTTAGATAAGGCCATAAGTATGAAGTAAGAGTTGGGGCCAAGTCTTTGATACACATGATGGTTAGTGGAAAAGTTTGTGTGTGTATGTCTTAGGGTAGCACGTGGGAGTTGTATTGATTATAGTTTAAAACTATGTGAAGTATGTATTTATGGGTGGTTGCCTTGAAGTTAACATGTGGTTATAAAATAGGCTTGAATGACATTTTGGGATTGTAGTGGAAGGTCGCAATATGCATTAGCAACTTCTTATTAAGAGTTCAGAGTAGTCATTGAAGTGGTAAGGCATGTTATGATTAGGATGTGATCTTTAAAAGAGGTATATAAGGTGGCATCATATGGTTTAGAATAATAGCGTGGTGCAACATGTTGTATTTTTGTGATTTAGAGTTAGGCTTGATCGCGTTGTAAGGATTAAGCTATTTTAGACATTAGTAGAAAAAAAAAATTGTCAATGCTCATATGAGAATTTTAAGCTGAATTGAATGAATATGATATTTATAGGGAATAGTATAGTTAAGGGATATTCGGGAAGTGTGCTAAGCTTGAAAGTAAGAAGTTGTATTGCCAAAGATCTGGTAATTCTATCCTAATTTAGGAGTTATATGTCTATACTCCAGACTGCAGAGTGATGTCAATGTTGTGATTTCCTCAGTTAGATGTCTTGTGTAATCCATACCCAAGATTTGTGGATCCCTATTACTGCTAGAACTTCCTTAGAGAGAGTGTTGAAGAGAATACTCTAGTTAAGTATGAAGGCCCAGCATAATTCAGTCTGTATAGTCAATAAGTCAGTTTAACAAGCAGATTCACATGACTTGTTTTCTCGTCTTTTCATTTATTCATGCTATCAGAAATCTCAGACATGCTACTATTCCAAGATAGAGTATACCAGTAGTTGCGAGTATAGCTCAATTCATGTGTCATACATAAGATTCAGATTTCAGATGTCCAGTTATGATTCAATTTGTAGGTGCCTAGTGCATCGCCTCAATTTTTTTCAAGTATTTTAATGAATTGAGCATTCATAGAAGGATATAGTGTCCCAAGGGGGAGATACCTCATTCAGTTACATACATAGATTCTTATTACAAGCCTCGCACCAGTTATCATTGCGTAATCAGTCATACATTCATACGTTAGTCCAGTCAGATATGCGTGCATTAGAAATGCATGTTCAAAAGAAAAAGTTCAGCTTATCAGTGTATTTAGTCCTGCGTTCATGAGAATAACTCAGTCATAGATCCATGCATCAGATATGCATGTTCATTATGAGAATTCAGCTTATGAATAGCTTCATTCATGTATTCCATGCATCAGATATGCGTGTCTGATATAAGAATTCAGAATATCAGTAGTTCCAGCCATATGGTCATGTTTCAGATTAGTGTATTCTTTATTAGAGGACATGTCGTGTCCGCATTATTCCATATCTTTAAGGTTTCAAAAATCTCCTACCCATCATTCGAGGACGAATGATCCCAAGGGGGAGATAATGTAACACGCCCTAAAAGTCGTGCATGAGTTAGCCTTTAATAGAGTGCCCTTAGACTTAAAAACTTGAAAATTTTTCTAAGTGTCATGAGGACTTAGAGTCATTTTAGCTGGTAATCTTCGGGATACACTTTTTAAACTTCCCGACATCCGTTTTTAGATTTTCAAGTTGCTTTACGATCAGGAAAGATCATAGTACATCTCGGATAAGTTTCGGAATTTTTCGGAATGCATAAGGCTGCGTTTGGATTTCAAAACAGTAGCAAGACGGATAGCCTATTGCCCAGTTTTCAGCATTTCAGGGTCAACTTCAAACGATCATAACTCCCTGTATATAATGAACTGTGTGAGATATAATATATCAAACGAAATATCTTTGAGTCATATTTCAAATTCAGTTGGTTTCATCCAATTTGAGTATATGAGTAAAAATTTATAGTCGATTTACTCCAGCCTATCAAACTGTCAACTGAGGAATAGATTTGACTTTAATTGTTCCTTAGGGGTATTTTGGTCATCCTCCACCCCTATATATACCACCAACACGGGATTTAATCCCTCAAATACCAAAATACACCTTCATTCATCAAAATTCCTCAAGAACACTCCTTAGTGTTTCAAAATAAAAACACTAATAGTTCAAGATTCGACCGTAGGTTTTCAAAGGTAATTACATATTCGGAATCACAAATCCGCGAGCTTCAAGAAACATCTAGTATTTTCAGAAATAGAGGTACGTGGGGTTATTCTAAAATCTTATGGGTGTGGTTTTTATGAACATGCATGATTTTAAATGGTGGTTTTCAATCAAATGCTAATAACTTGCTTTCAATATGATTTCTAAGTCATTTTTCTTTATGTCATGGGAATTGGTTGCCTATACACTTCAGTGGTTGAAACCAGACATATGTGATTTGAGATTTTCCATGGAAGTTTGATAAATATGAATGATAAATTGCTTTCAAATTTCCATGATAATGCCTTGATACCCCATATCATATTGTGACCAACAAAAGAGAGCATGAATTTGAAATAATTATTGTTCACCACTTGTAAATGATGAAGGACCTTGGTTTTTACATGATAACGCATATGTGGATGTGATATTGATGACTTGCAAGTTGGGTATGACGATACCCTACATAATATGATACGTGATTGAATTAAATGAAGTTTGAATGCATTGATTTTACATGAGATAGGTGGATGCCCGAAGAAGGCGTTTGAGTGTAAGGGCTCATAACCAGAAACCGTGTTTGCCGACGCGGAAATTTGGTACCAGGCTAAGTGATCTTGTGTACTCGACTTTATGTCATTCCTAAATTGGGACTATAGGTAGGAGCCCAGGCTAAGTGATCTTGGGAACTACCATTGGATCGAGACACCATGCTTCATGGTCTTGTGTGTCTCTCCCTCACTTATACTCTAATCTCGGAGGCAACCGAGGTTTGAAAGTTGGTGTAAATTATGTAGGGTATTCCACCTAGCTCAGTTGCATGTCATTGTTGTTGAGAAACTATTGTATTATGCCTATGTTTTTTTAAATGATTTGATATGAAATTGCTTTATTATGGCTCTCAACTATATTTTGGAAAAATATTATGTTTTGTTTTGATATCTCTGCGTGCCAGTTTTTTTGTGCTGACCCCCTCCCCTCTCCAACCTCTCAGATTCAGAGGCCCAGCCTAGGGGTCAAGATAATCAGTAGATCATTCAGACAGAGTTGCAGAGACAAGTGGTGAGCCTTCTATGTTTCGGAAGGTCTTATGTCCTGCAGTCCTTTTATTCTTATATTTAGTTTTGGGGTCTACTGGGGGCCTTGTACCAATTTATATACAGTTACTTGACTCAGTCATTTGTTAGAGATTTTTGCAAACAGTTGTTTAGAGTTTGATTGATGTTGGGGGAACTTTATATCCCCGTTATTCTTTCTTTTCCTATTTATGACCATGTTTCCGAATTATTTTGTTTCTTCCGCATTAGTGTGATCATATGAATTAGGTGCAATAGTGGTGTTTCGGGCCTCTATGGTTTGAAATGCTCGTCACGGCCAGGGCCCCGATTCGGATCGTGATAGGATCATATCCCAAGAGATACAACATAGGCAGCATACCCTGATGTGAGCATCAATAGCTGATTCCATTGCTCGAACTTGTGGCCTAAAAGTGACACGGCGACAACTGGTGCACCAAGCATTCCACATTAGAAGGGTCTAGGGAAAGACCGCATTGCAAGGATTGTGATGTAGACAAGTTACCCTAATGCAAGCGTCAATGGTTGCTTTGACGTCTTGAACCCCTGACCTGTAGGTCACACGGAGACAATTTTACCGTTCTTGCTAAAAAAAATTTTTACAAGTGATTTATATCTGTGATCTCTTGAGATTACCTCAAGAGTAGAGTGCATAGATTGAGGAAAGTTTTTAAATTGTGATATTCAATTCACATATGGAAAGGGGAAAGCATCCTCATTGGCGGATATGATAGGAGGGGAAGTAAAGGAGGAAATGAATGTTAGTTCAATTATTGAGTTCCATAAGATTTGTTAAGTATCGAAAATTTACCTCACCGCCTTTCCTCATAGGAGAAGACCTAGAATTCTTTCTTAGAGAAACAGATGAACTACACTTAAAAGAGTAGAGCCTTGATTCTTTCCTAGCTCCATACACTTTGAGCGCGAAGCCTTCCATATGAGAACACTAGTTTGATTTGCCCATTCTCGTCATTATTGATGTAATGATCACGCTATCAAGCAAGATTATACCATTAGGCTCCAATGTTTTGAAAAGCCAAAAGCACCAAAAGTAAACAAGATGTATGGGAGTGAAGCGAAAAGATAGAATTAAAGCTCATACAATTCTTTGAACTAAATCACACAAAGAAGCAATGGGTTTGAAGCAAAAAGTGAGAACTAAAGCGCATGCTTCTGTGAATTAAAGCACACGAGTTGTGGAAAACAAAAAAAAAGTACCTAATATATATATATGAAGTTAATGCTATACTAAAGCTAATATTTATCCAACTCCTCATAGCTAAGCCAAATATAACCGCTTATCGTTGGAATTATTTTGCGCATCATCATTTGAGCCCGGGCAAACTTCTCTAAGCTTCATCGCTTCGCTCATGAAGAGATAACTCCTCGCTTGGCTGTCTTTATCATTTTAAACAGCAAAACCCTGAGCCTTAATAGTACTATGTTCTTAGTTGATCTTGCCATCATAACATGTCCGAAAGTTGTTATTTTGACTACTTGCAAATCTACTTTGCATTTGCAAGTAGTCTAAAACCTTTTTATCTAGTCCATTCCAATTTCAGCAAGTTATTACTAGGGGTCCCCGACCTAGCACAAGTAGTGCTGGATAATGTTATAAACTAGATAGAAACATTCCATTTGTGACGTCCTTTCTCTTTTTCTTATAAGTTTCATAATATAGAATGTAAAGTACACAATGAAGTAAAATGTACAAGGTATGGAAACTAAAATAAGAACAATAAATGTATGAATTCAATGCTATAATTAAGTTACGGTTAGGATTTTTTGCGTGTCTTCATCTGAAGCACATTGTTTCTCTCATAAAGCAACAAATCCTCACTTGGATTGCTTTTCGTTGTTATAGTTCTATTGCAAAAAGTCCCACATCAGTTATATAGGGAACTAATGTGGGGCTTATATAAACCTGGGCTTTCCCACCTTAATAGCTAACTTTTGCGGTGTGGCTCTTCTAAGTTTGTATCAATTGTATTAGAGCCAACCATCACCCTCCATGCCCACCGTGTCTTGGATGGTGAAGCAAGTATGGCACTGTTCGGCCAGAGCTAGCAATGTCTAGAGCACAGCCGTCAAGGCGCTTGGGCACCTGACTCAAAAAAGGCTACTTGGGAAAGAGCTACGTACACAAATAGAGTGAAAGCTACCGAGAGTAGAGCCGTTAAGGACGACAGATACGGAGTGTGGTGGTTTACTATGATCCTATTGCCAAAAGTCCCACATAGGTTATATAGGGAACTGATGTTGGGCTTATATAACCATGAGCTCTCCCACCTTAATAGCTAACTTTTGGGGTGTGATTCTCCTAAGATTGTATCTAAAATCTTGCCGTCATAACACGTGTGAAAGTCGTTTCTCATTACATTGATCGACTTCTATATTATTCAAATAGCTTCCTATAAAGTGAACATATTTTAAACTACCCTCTCTTTTTAAGTAGTCTAAAACACTTCTACCTTGGTCATTCCAATTTCCGCAAGCTATTGCTAGAGGCGTCCGACTTGGCAAGTTGTATTACAGAATGTTATAAATTAAATAGAAATATTCCATTTGCGACTTCCTTTCTCTTTTCCCTTATAATCATCATAGGATAAAGCATAAATTAAAGATATAAATATATAAAGAAACAGATACCTTTTTTTTCAGTTTTGAATTAAACAAATCGTCGTAAATGCATAAATGATAAAGGCTCAAATATCTTTTTTTTTTCTAATGAATCGGTGATGTTGGGCAAGTTTGTTCGACTACGTGGTCTTAATAGAAAGTGTGGCTTTCCATAAGAGGCGGGTATAGTGTTGTGGCCGTGGGTTCATTTGCAACCAATACTTTCAACGCAAAATATGACTTATGTGTGAAAATTTGCAGAAATTTTGATGACTAGTATGTATGAATCAATAATTTCAAAATTACAATGGGTTCGATACTACAAATCTTAAAGGTTGAACCTAAAGGGCTTAAATTCTGGATTTGCCTCTTCTTTTCATTTACGTCTCATAGCTCCCTGTCATGCTTTCTGATTACTTTTTACAAAATCCTGTAAGAAATAATATACATTTAAACATATCTTGTGGCACACTGTTTTCATGCTTATATTATGGTCTACGTCATCCCTCGCCAACATAAAGGTGGATTAGTTCAAAATACCATTGTATCCGACCAGGGAAAAATATGTTCCTCCATATTTGTTGTTTACTAAATTTAAATTACGCACAACAATTTGAATGAACTGTTTCATGCTCGCTGTGTAATTCTTCAAAAAAAATTAAAAGATCTTACTGCTATACTGAAAATTTTAATGTGCTTCTTTTCATTTTTTACAGGTGCTTCAGGTTTGTCAAGTTATTATGCTAGTGCCTGCAATAATTACTTTAAACTGTGGTATCGCATCCTAGATATACCACTTTCGGGGCAAATACCTTAGCACTGCAAGAAGGTGATTCTTCCCTGTCCTGGTGAACAGAGTCACCTATTGCTAGTGGAAGGTGGCAGGTATCCCGTGGATTTAATCGAGGTACGTGAAAGCTGGCCCAAACTCCACAATTATCAAAAAAAAAAAAGGAGTGAGCCATCGATGTGCATATACACCTTTCTATATGTTTAAATTGGAAAATGCTTTGAGACATGATCTACTTTAATAATAAAACAACACTTATTTTTTCTCCTATTAAGTAGGTGAAGAGCTGTGGTTATTAGGAGCTGAATTGATTCTTAAGCTGATGCTTAAAATATGCACTTTTTTCCATCAACATTGGTCATTGAGTTTCTGTTGGCTGATGATTGACATGAGCCAATCAGTAAACAACCAACATAACAGCCAGCTGAAAAATGTTAGCTAGCGCGCAATGGCTTTCTCTGATAGTGAGGCTTGCTTCTTTATGCTCCGTTCAACCTATACAAGGTGCTGCTTTCTTTCTCTCAGCCACTAGTGGCTTATGTAGTGGTCGGCATTCCTAACTGCTGTTACTTCTTCTGTAGGTATGGTATGGTTTCCTTGCTTGTGTGTTCTCTTAGCCAAAATGAAATTGATTCAACCTTCTCTTGTCTAATTTAAATATTTGATCTAAATGGCAACTAAATAACCATGCGTTGAATAGTTCCTCCTTTTGCATGATTAAACAGATAGTTGTATGATGCTTACCCGTAATGGCATAAAATCAAGATTAAATGATGACATCGCAGAGGGTATAATTAAGTGTCAGTGTTAGCACAAAAGGGTGGTATGACTGTCGGTTTTATTCCTTCCAGGATGAAGGAGAGGGAGTTGGTATTTACACTGAACAAACTATGCTAATGGAACCAAAATCTGATGCTCCTACTTACGGCTATGCTACCGATGCCAGATTCTTCTAAAGCAGGTTTGTTTGTATTGGTTTCAAATGCCTTGTGCTTAAGAAAAAAAGAAAGTCTTTTACCACAAATTAAATTTATTAATTCTTTATTTAAAAGCTATGTGTCATATGGAAAGATTTTAAGAAATAAAGGAAGTCTTTTGAACCATGACGGCTAAAATAAACGTTAGACATGTGACTATAAATTATTATAGTAAAATGAGAATTTTAAAGTTAAATTATTCTGAAATATATAACTGAGTCATTTTGTTGAGGG
Source organism: Capsicum annuum (assembly GCF_002878395.1). Classification (NCBI taxonomy): domain Eukaryota; kingdom Viridiplantae; phylum Streptophyta; class Magnoliopsida; order Solanales; family Solanaceae; genus Capsicum; species Capsicum annuum. The sequence goes on along the minus strand of NC_061114.1, from coordinate 5,977,945 downwards.
CAAACTAATGAGGAAAGTTTAAATAGGATAAACAAAGTGTTAACATACTAAAAGTATCCTTGATATATAGTAGTACGTTTCAACCTGCATATAATTAAAATGAAAATATTATTAAAAAAATTGAGATATAGAATTTTGATGTTCTTGTTCTTATTATTATTTTTAAACAGTCTAAAAAGAAAAGACTGCTCATAGAAAATAGATTGAATGGAATGATTCATAATAGTACTTTGAAGTTTTTGGTGCACTTATCGGAGGTTATTTTTTTTGGGAAAGTGCTTTTCGTGTTTCTAAACTTGCATTAATTGCTATTCTTTAGTTTGGAAGGATGTTCACAACATAGTGACTTGATTGTTTTGTCAGGGGTAGACCTACATATATTTTCGGGGTGCTTTGGCACCCAGTAAACTCTAAGCGAAATAGGTATAATTACATAAAAAAATATACGAATATAGGTATAAAACATATAAAAGCACCCACTAAGACAAAAGTTGGTTGGGTGCACTGCCATTTAAGTTGATCTTAAGTTTCTCCACTAAAGGGATGTCTCGAGTTCGAACCTTATTGAGGTGATTTTTTTATTTTTTTTCAGTTTTTAAATTTTTTAAGCACCCACAATCTTTAAATTCTGGGTCCACCACTGCATTGTGTTTGTGGTGTTGTGCTAATGTACAAGTATTTCTTTCAGTTGTCGAATCTCAGGAGGTATTCCTTGAAGATTGGTGGTATGAGTTTTTCAGTATGTTCTATTTGAATCAGGCCAAGCATGTCGAGGTGCCCTATGTTGAGGTGTTTTCTAGACTTTTATAAGTTAAATTTAGCTTTTTAAAAAAAATTGAGACTACTATAATCTAAATGAATGATTTTTTTTAAAATTCTCTGCACAAACTATGGACAATGTGGTACCTCAAGTCCCATACGCTATGCCAGTTAGCTCACTTATTATGCATCGGTTGGTCCATATTTTATAGATTACAATGTCTTTGTTATGATGTCACTCTTTTGTCCTAATTATAGGCACATGATATATCACCTGATATGCCAGCCTATAGTCCTGAGAGATCGCAAGAGCACTGCCCTATCGATCAAACTGTGGAGATGGAACCAAATCCCCATGCCCTTCAAAAAATTAAGCTTTTGGTGCCAGAACCTTCGGAAGCAGGATCGTTGTATTGGTTTCAAATACTTTACGTTTATGTTTCAAAATCTTGTCTTTGATCTTGATAAAAAATGTGAGCTCACTTAAGAAGTTTATACTCTTATATGTCGACTTAACATGCATTTTTGAACCAGAATACTAATGTCATTTTTTGTTAGTGTATGAAAATGTTATGGCTATGTGAATGATTTGTTTGTCACTTATAAGTTGTTTAAGGTCAATTAAATAGTTCTCCGTTGTAACAGAAACTCATATCAAATTCTTTGCTGGTGATCGTTATCAGGTCATTCCAGCATCTTCAGCTCTAGGATGCAACAAACTCCCTAGTCTACTCAATATCTCGTGATTTTCCGATCATCCTCTTGGCATGGAATTATGAAGGTGATAAGTTTGAGAACATCATAATTCGTTAGCTGTTAAACCTTATATGTAGGCTATATGCTCCATGAACTAAGACAGATGAATTTCTTTTACTTAATTTGAAGCAATGTAGTACCATCAAGATTAAGGACGAAAGCAATCTTTTATATAAACCTAATAATGCACTTGACTACAAGTACCATCAATATATTATTTCTTCAAATTAAGTACATCTATCTTAGTTCATGGCATATATAGCCTACATAGACTGTTAAACAGCTAATGAATTATGATCTTTCTCAAGTTTATCACCTTCTTAATGCCATGCCAAGAGGAAGATCGGAAAATCGTGAGATATTGATTAGACTAGGGAGTTTGCTGCACCCCAGAGCTGAAGCTGGTGGAACAACTTAATAACGATCATCAACAAAGAATCTGATATGAGTTTCCGTTATAACAGAGAATTATTTAATTGTCCTTGAAGATCTTATAATTGACAAACAGAGTCATAACATTATCAGACACTAACTAAAATTGACATTGGTATTCTTGTTCAAAATGCATGTTAAGTCGACGTATAAGAGTATAAACATCTTAGGCGAGTTCACATGTCTTATTCAGATCAAAGACAAAAGATTCTAAAACATAAACTCAAAGTATTTGAAACCAATACAACGAACCTGCTTTCGAAGGTTCTGGCACCGAAAGCTAAATCCTTTTAAGGGCACGGGAATTTGGTTCCATCTCCACAATTTGATCGATAGGGCATTGCTGAGCGATCTCTCAGGACTAAAGGTCAGCACCGCAGGTGATATGTTATGTGCCTATATTTATTACAAAAGAGTGAAATCATAACGGAAACATTGTAATTTATAAAACAAGGACCAAACGATGCATAGTAAGGGAGCTAACTACCACAACATATGGGACTTGAGGTACCACATTGTCCATAGTTTGTACAGCCTGAGAATTTAAAAAATAATCATTCATTTAGATTATAGTAGTCTCAATAAAAACAAAAAAAGAAGCTAAATTTAACTTAGAAAAGTCTACAGAACACCTCAGCATAGGGCTCTTCGGCCTGATTCAAATTGAACATACTGAAGAACTCATACCACCAATCTTCTAGGAATACCTTCGGAGATTTGATAGCTGAAAGAAATCGTAGAATTAAATAATTGTAAATTAGCACAACACCACAAACAAAATGATCAGTCACTATGTTGTGACATCCCTCCAAAACAAATAATAGCAATTAATGCAATTTTAGAAACACGAAAAGTACTTTCCAGAAAAAATTAACCTCCGATCAGTCATTATAGAAGATTGGTGGTATGAGTTCTAAGGAATGTTCAGCTCAAATCAGGAAGAGCATGCCGAAGATCCTAAGCTGAGGTGTTCCCTAAGCTTTTCTAAGTTATATTTATCTTTTTTTGAGACTATTATATTATAATATAAATGCATATTTTTTTAACTCTCAGGCTGCACGGACTATGGACAATGCGGTACGTCAAGTCCCTCATGCTGCGCCAGCGTCTTTTCCTCCTTCTGCGAGACCAGTTAGCTCTCCTGTCATACATCGTTTTGTCCTAATTTTATTGATTTTAATGTCTCCTTCTGATGTCACTTTTTTGTCTTGTAGGCACATAATATATCTCCTGTGGTGCTTTCCTTTAGTCGTGAGAGATTGCAAGAGCAAGGCCATCCGAGGATGGATGAAGACGAAGTGACATCTAATTTAAGATTTCTTGAGATTTGTCCCAGTCAGAGGGCACGATTTGTAACCAATTCTAGGTAACATGTCCTTTTTATTTTCTTAATACGAACCAATGTTTTTGCATTTGATGTGTTTTATAGTTTTTTCCTGGTTAACGTAAATTCATGTTATATTATGCTGCTTTGTTATGAACAAAATAATGTTTCCATTGGATTTTTTGCAACACAATTATGACCGTAAAATTGAATTTACCCTATTGTCTGTGTTAATTTCCCTGGATAGCTAGTTATTTCTATGATATTGCATAGCATCAATTTGGTTGTTGAAGTTCTGATGAAAAGATTTATAACTCGTTTTGATTTTCATGTGTCATACAGCCGCTTGATGGAGCAGATTCCTAGTATGCGTCGACAGAGGGAGGCCAGAGTATTCTTACATTTCCGAGACAACAACATTTTGTTTTTTTGTAAGTTGTGACATAACTGACAAGATTTAATTCTTTCCAGGATGAGGGAGCGGGACATGGTATTTACTTTGAACAAACTATGCAGATGGAACCAAACGCCATGCTACTGGTGCCAGATCCTTCTGAAGCAGGTTCGTTTGTATTGGTTTCAAATACCTTACATTTATGTTTCAGAATCTCTCGTCTTTGGTCTTGATAACACATGTGAGCTCACTTAAGTAGTTTCTACTCATATATGTTGATTTAACATGCATTAAGATCGTAACTAAATTTTGCAAGTAAAGCTTCTTCGATGGAGCAATCAGTGTTCTTGTATGTGTATTGCAATTACCAACACTAAATGAATTTCAGTTTAACTTCGTATCTCCGATCCTGAACACCAAGTACTTATATGGAGTAGGTTACAGCCTCGTTTCTGTCCAGCTTTAAGGATATGAAATATTTCCCCTAAGATGAGGTTTCATTTGGCGTATACAAGATCTATCTATAAGTAACGGAATGTATCTACGGCCTAGATTATTTGGTAATCGCACAAGTGAATAAAAGAATTGCTTATCTGAGAACTCCTTTTGACCTATAATATATTGTCCATTTTTGCTAGTGTATGGAAATGTTGGTCGGTTATTAGTCCTTTAAGGACGATTAAACAGTTCTCTATTATAGCTCCTGCTCTGTGATACAGCGAACTCCCTAATCAAAGCAAGATCTTCCTTGTGGCATGTAATTAAGAAGGTGATATCCTGAGAAAGCTTACAATTCAGTAGCTATTGTACAGTAATGTAGGATATAGCCGTGAGGAATAACTGATGCATCTTGTTACTTTTTGTGTGCGCATTGGTATATTAGGTCACTTACAACTTCTTTAATTTCATGTCTTTTTTACGAAAGATCTTAATATTTGCTCAAATGAGATTTGAAAAGATCATTTTATGTTATTTATTTATTTATAAATGACCAAGAAATCTTAATTCCACAATTTTTGACCAAGAAATAAAATAACGTATACATCACTCTTCTCAGACTCCATCTATAAAATTACATTGAATATATATTATTATTATTATCATTGTAATGAAATAATATTAAATTTTAATCCAATTTTAAAGAGTAAATAGGAGTAACTACCTTTTTCCCAAATAATTTGGACACTTAAAAGTCCACTTATTCAGATAAGACCTCAATTAATGATAGGATCAAATATGACACAATTCATTAATTCCATGGCAATGAATAGACACAAAAATCTAATTAATGATAAAATTGACTAATTTAAAATAACACAAGATCAAATTTTAATAATAATCGTTTCACTTTCTCCGTTTCAAACTACGTGGCACAGTATAAATTTGAGAGTCAATTAAATTATTTTTTCATTGAAATTTTTTATCTAGCTTTTAAATACTTAAATTTATTAATTATATAAATTTTATTTCATAAAAATTAAATTTTTTATTTCTAAGTTTAAATCTCAAAATTTCGACTATGCCACATAATAAAATAATTTATGATTCTCTATTGGAAATTTTCAGGTTTGAAAAGTATGTGCATGATTACTTGGTTAAGAAGGAGCTGTATTTGACTGCTGATTTATTTTCCATTGAAGCTAATGTTGTTGATCCCAATCATGTTGGTAAGTTTACTTTTAATAAAAATTATTTCTAATTTGAACTTATTATTATGCTATAATATAATCCTGATTATCATGAGAAAATTGGGCTATTAAGCATTTTTAAATTTTCAATTAGCAAAATGGGCTACTGAAATATTTTGGCTATTAAGCCTCTTTAAGTTTTCAATTAGCAAAATGACCTACTTCTATTTTCTCATCTGTCAGATTGGTGATCTGTTCATATATAGGTTGGATCGATGATCGATCTGTCGGATTGATAATTGATCTGTCCATATATAGGTAGGATAGATAATTGATTTGTCGGATTGACAATCGATTTGTTGGATCAATTTAATCGATCTGTCTATATATCGGTCGGATAGATAATAGATTTGTCTTAAAAATGAGTTATTTCCCATAAAAAAAATTATAGTTTATTTAATTAAAAAGAAAACTTGAAAAGACTATTTAACAAAGAATCCCGATTATCATTTATTAAAAGTTGTCTATAATCTTGCATGACTTATAAGTCATGAGTAAACATGAAATTATTTATTGATGCTTGAGTTAGAGTAGGCTGTGTAGGTAACTTTGGGTGAATGCAGGATGCTTAGTGCGTCGAGATTATCACTCATTTGGAGTTAGCTACTGTTGTGTGGGTTAGGGTAGCCTACCTAGGTCACATTCCTTGGGTCTGCGGATCCTTTTCCCGAACTTTGGATGAATACATGATGCTTTGGGCCTCGAAATTATCATTCATTTGAAGTTACCTCCGATGCTTGGGTTACGATAGGCTACCTAGGTTATATCCACTTGGGTGGGGGACCTTTTTTCCGTTCTCTGGGTGAATGCACTATGTTTTGTTCCTTGAGATTATCATTCATTAGAAGCTAGCTACTGATGCTTGGGTTGGGGTAGTCAATCTAAGATACATCCCCTTAGGCTTTCAGCCTTTTTCCTGAACTTTGTGTGAATGTAGGATGCTTCGTTCCTCGAGATTATCATTCATTCAGAGTTAGTTAATGATACTTGGGTTGGTGTAGTCAACTCCAAATGAATGATAATCTCGAGGCACGAAACATCCTACATTCTCCCAAAGTCCGCAGTCCAAGGGGATGTAACTTAGGTTGGCCACCCTAACCCAAGCATCAATATATCTAACTTCAAATGAATGGTAATCTCGAGGAACAAACCATAGTGCATTCACCCAAAGTCCGGGAGAAAGGCCCCCCGCCCAAATAGATGTAACATAGGCATCCTATCCTAAGCCAAGCATTGTAGCTAACTTCAAATCAATGATAATCTTGAGGCACGAAGCATCATCCATTCACCCAAAGTCGGGGAAAAGGCCCGCAACCCAAGGGGATGTGACCTAGGTAGGCTACACTAACCCAAGCATCAATAGATAACTCCAAATGAATGATAATCTCCAAGCACTAAGCATCCTGCATTCACCCAAAGTGACCTAGACAACCTACTCTAACTCAAGCATCAATAACTAATTCAAGAACTCTGTTTATTCCTTTGATGTCATTTTATTTTTATACGTATGAGTACATCAACAACAACATACCAAGTTTAATCCCACAAAGTGGGGTCTAGGAAGGGTAGAGTGTACCAGTCCATACCACTACCTAACAAGAAATAGAGAGGTGATTTTCAGTAGACCCCTGACTAGTTTTATTTATGTGGCTAATAAGGAAAGTGTACCATATCAATTTTTCTTGAAAGTTTTTTTTGTGTTTCTAAATTGCATTAATTTCTAGTTTTTATTTTGTAGGGATGTGGACCATGTATTGACTGATACATTTATTTGTGGTGATGTGCTAATGTATAATTATACATCTATGATACATACACGTTTCGTTAGGCTAAGCGTGCCCAAGAATCCAATACTGAGGTGTTACCTAAACTTTTCCCATTTAAGTTCATCTTTTTTAAAGACTATTATAATCTAAATGCATGATTCTTTTGAACTCTCAGGCAGCACATACTATTGACAATGTTGTATCTAATATCCCCTCCGCTCTGCTAGCGCTTTCTTCTCATTCTACCATGCTATCGTTTGAGTACAATATATCTCCTATGGTGCCGGCTTTCCACCTGACAATACCCGACTATGCGCTGATGTATGCTTTAAGCTTTGTTGATATGCATCATCCAACTCAATTGGTGCCATTTGAAACCAATGGCAACAACATGTTGAGTTTATTGCTTATTCGGACCAACATTTCTGCGTTTGATATATTTTATATTGTTTTCACTCTTCACTTAACCTCATGTTATATCTATTCTGCTTTGTTCTTCAACAAAATCACGTATCCATTGTGTTGTTTTTTTTGCAATGCAATTATGACTGCAAAAATGAATTTATCCAATTCTGTGTTGTCTTTCTGGATAACTAGTTATATTTCTTAGTGAAAGCATCAATTTGGTTGTTGAAGTTCGTGAATCTGTCGATTTCTCTACCCGATGGAGCTGATACCAGATATGCTTCAAGAATGGGAGGCAAGAGTGTATGTTTACATTTCCAAGACAGCAACATATTTTTTTTAAGTTGCGACATAACTGTCGGTTTTATTCCTTCCAGGATGAAGGAGAAGGACTTGGTATTTTCGCTGAACAAACTACGCAGATGGAACCAAATTACTCCGATGCTCTTGCTACGGCTATGCTTCCGATGCCAGATACTTCTAAAGCAGATTTGTTTGTATTGGTTTCAAATGCCTTGCGTTTTAGAAAAAAAGAAAGTCTTTTACCACAAATTAAATTTCTAATTCTTTATTTAAATTTAGGTGTCATAGGAAGTGATTTTAAGAAACACAGGGAGTCTTTTGAAACATGATGGTTAAAATAAACTTTTTATTATAGTAAAATGAGAATTTTAAAGTTATTATTCTTAAATATATAATTGAGTCATTTTGTTGAGGACAAACTAATAAGGAAAGTTTGCCATATAAATTAGAATTTTGTTGTTATTATTATTATTATTATTATTATATTTTAAACGTTCTAAAAATAAAAGACTACCCATAGAAAAAATATTGGATGCAATGATTGATAATGTCATTATTTGAAGTTTTTGGTGCACTTATCGGAAATTAGTTTTTTCTGCAAAGTGCTTTTCGTGTTTCAAAATTTGCATTAATTGTTATTCTTTATTTTGGAAGGATGTTCACAACATAGTGACTGATCATTTTGTTTGTGGTGTTGTTCTAATATACAACTATTTAATTTTGCGATTTATTTCTACAAGATTGGTGGTATGAGTTCTACAGTATATTAAGCTCTAATCAGGCCGAGCATACCGAAGAGCCCTATACTGAGGTGTTCTCTAGACTTTTCTAAGTTAGATTTAACTTTTTTTTGAGACAACTATAATCTAAATGATTGATTTTTTATAAATTCTCAGGCTGCGCAAACTATGCAGAATGTGGTACCTAAAGTCCCATACGTTGTGCCAGTCAGCTCTCTTACTATGCATCGTTTGGTCCTTATTTTATAGATTACAATGTCTCCCTTATGATGTCAATCTTTTGTCCTAACTATAGGCACATAACATATCATTTGCGGTGCCGGCGTTTAGTCCTAAGAGATCGCAAGAGCAATGCCCTTTCGATCAAACTGTGCAGATGGAACCAAGTCCCCGTGCCCATAAAAAGATTAATCTTTCGGTGCCAGAACCTTCGGAAGCAGGTTCGTTGTATTGGTTTCAAATTCTTTGAGTTTATGTTTTAGAATCTTTTATCTTTGATTTTGATAACACATATGAGCTCACCTAAGTAGTTTATACTCTTATACATTGACTTAACATGCATTAAGATGATAACCAAATACTGCTAGAAAGAATGTATCTATGTCCTAGATTATATGGTCATTACAGAAGTGACTCAAAAAGTTTTTTGTTTTGACTTGTCAAAGTATGCATTTTGAACCAGAATACTAATATCAATTTTTGTTAGTGTATGAAAATGTTATGGCTGTGTGGATGATCTGTTTGTCAATTATAAGCTCTTCAGCAAAAATTAAATCGCTCTCTGTTATAATGGAAAGTCATGTCATATTCTTTGTTGATTATCGTTGTCAGGTTGTTCCATTGACTCCAGGTCTGAGATGCTGCAAACTGATCAATATCTCGCAATTTCCGATCTTAATCTTGGCATGCCATTAAGAAGGTGATAAGTTTGAGAAAGATCATAATTCGTAGCTGTTATAAAGTATATGTAGACTATATATGCCATGAATAAAGACAGATGAATTTCTTTTACTTAATTTAAAGAAACAATATATTGATGGTACTTGTATTCAAGTCCATTGTTAGGTTTATCTAAAAGATCGTATTCTTCCTTGGTTGTGAATTAGCCTTTCTTAGATTAGCGAGAAGCCTAGTCAATCATATCTATAGATTTTTGTCAAAATGATGACGGAAAATTTGGTGCATGAAGGATTCTATGTTTACGCAAGGTTTTGGGAGGGGCCATATCCCAAGCGATACAATGTAGGCAGCCTACCCTGATGTGAGCATCAATAGCTGATTCCATTGCTCGAACTTGTGACCTAAAAGTGACACAGCGGCAACTGGTGTACCAAGCATTCTACGTTAGAAGGGCCTAGAGAAAGACCGTATTGCAAGGGTTGTGATGTATACAAGCTACCCTAATGCAAGCATTAATGGATTCTTTGACATCTCGAACCCGTGACCTGTAGGTGACACAGAGACAATTTTACTGTTCTTGCTAAAAAGTTTTATTACAAGTGATTTATATCTGTGATCTCTTGAGATTACCTCAAGAGTAGAGTGCTTAGATTGAGGAAATGAATGTTAGTTCAATTTACCTCACTGCCTTTCCTCATAGGAGCAGACCAAGAAATCTTTCTTAGAGAAACGGATTGTTTCCTAGCTCCATACACTTTGAGCGCGAAGCCTTCCATATGAGAACACTAGTTTGATTCGATCACTCTCGTCATTATTGATGTAATGATCGCGCTGTCAAGCAAGCTTAGACCGTTAGACTCCAATATTTTGAAAAGCGAAAATCACAAAAAGGAAACAAGATCTACGGGCGTGAAGCGAAAAGTGAGAACTAAAGCGCATGCTTTTGTGAAGTAAAGCACACGAGTTACAGAAAACAAAAAAAATACCTAATATATATAATATAATGCTATACTAAAGCTATATTAATCCAATTCTTCATAGTTAAGCCAAAAATAACTGTTTATCATTGGAATTATTTTGCGTATCATCATTTGAGCGCACATTTCTCTAAAGCATTGTCTCTTCCTCGTGAACAGATAACTCCTCGTTTGGGGTGCTTTATCGCTTTAAACGGCAAAACTCTAACCCTTAATAACACTATGAGTCTTAGCCGATCTTTCCATCATAACATGAAGGAAAGTTGCTTTTATTTACTTTGATCTCTTCTGCAAATAGCTTGGTATAAATCAAACATATTTTAGATTACTTTGTCTTTGCAAGTAGTCTAAAACCTTTTCATCTTGGACATTCCAATTTCAGCAAGTTATTAGTAGAGAGGTCTGACCTGGTACAAGTAGTAGTGCCGGAGAACGTTATAAACTAAATAGAAACATTCCATTTGTGACTTCCTTTCTCTTTTCCTTATAATTTTCATAATATAGAATATAAAGTACACAATGAAGTAAAACGCACAAGTTATGGAAACTAAAATGAGAACAATACATGTATGAATTTAATGCTATAATTTAGTTATGGTTAGGATTTTTTGTGTGTCTTCATTTGAAGCGCATTGTTTCGCTCATAAAGCAACAAATCCTCGCTTGGATTGCTTTTCGTTGTTATAGTCCTATTGCAAAAAGTCCCACATTGGTTATATAGTGTAACACCCCAATTTTCTGAATCGGAATGCTACACGGTGCTCATGACCCCGAAGGACCTCAAGCTAACCCATGATTGACATCAGTAGTACCTGTATACTGCATAATATAACATGAAAATGTGGAAACATGTATTGCAAGGCCATAAGGTTCAACGGAATAAAACATCTGATAAAAATAATATCTGAAAACGGTATAACAATACCCAAAATGAAATCTGAAATAATTGTCTAACATGCTATAGTCTGGAAATACTGTAGTCGTCTGAAAGCCTCTAAATAAGGATTTGATGGGACATGTCCCCAACTAACTCCAACTACTGAAAGAAAATAAGAACTGAAAGAATGAACTAATCCAATAATATCATCCTCGAATGATGAGGACTCACTGCCAACTCTGTCTGCTAAAATCTTGAATGCTACTGCTGATCTGGAGCTCGTGTCTCTGAACATATGGAGTAGAATAAAAGAAACGTCATAGCGTAAATGCATCAGTACGTTGGAATGTACTGAGTATGCAAGTGAGGTAGGCTAAATGTAAAGGGTTTACATGCATGAACAATGCTGACTGATATGAACGTGAGATACATACATACATAAGTAACTGTAACTAAACTTGCAGAAATATGGACTACGGATTTTGAATACTGACAACATGATCTTACTGATACTGAGATACTGATTGATTGAGTTTACTGAAATTGATGTGTAAGTCACTAATGAGTGAGGAAACTGATACTATATTGTTGAATACTGAAGGACTAAAACTGTATTACTGATACATGGATAACTATTTCTGATAGTTTTGATTATGAAGAACTGGCCTAGTTGACTATATCTGACATTCTAATTATAAAAAATAAATCTGATTGACTTTATATGATAGTCATGAATGTAAAGACTGATAATATAACTTCTGATAACTGGAAATTTGATAACAAGAGTTTTGAGAACTGATATGACTAATAACATGAGTGACTGTATTTGAAAGTCCTGAATATAGTGGAACTAGCTGAGTTTCGTATTGATGGGTGACTGTAGATGACAGTCCTAAAATCTGAAGAACTATCCGAGTTCATTTACTGAGACTGAGAATGGGACTGAAATTGAGACTGTGAGAGATAATCATCTAACCGACATACCCCGGAACTGAACTGGTTGGGGTCCAATCTTTTCCCTGATTGGAAGGGCGTCAATACCGTGCCACGGGTAGAGACAATATGTGAGTAACCCTATTTGTATTTGGGAGCTCATTCCGTCTGCCGTACTATCAGGTAAACTCAAGGAGATGCATTAGCCCTATGGGTAGGGACATCTCAACCTATGCTGGCTATGTAGTTCTGGAATGCAAGGATTGCTTCTAGGAATTACACTCTCTGACTGTGGCAGGTGAGTTCCCATCCTTAGTTCACTCGGTGCTGAATCCTACTCTCAACTGAATAGACACTGAACTGATTAACTAATCTGAATTGATTAATTGGACTAAACTGGTTAACTGAACTGAGCTGATTAACTGAACTGACGCTAGTGGGATTGTTTAGTGGAGGTAAACTGAGTTTACTGAATTCCGATGACGGATGGAATATACTGAGTTTCTGAGGACTGATTGAGAGTACTGAAGTTACTGAGAGCACTAGAATTACTGAAGTTCTGATATCACTGAGTACTGAGATTACTGAACTATTAAGATTACTGTGAATTCTGAATTAGTGAACATTCCTGAGTCACATAACGGACTGAATTCTATGGAACATGGCTTGACTGAGAGTATCATGAAAACATGACATGGCTCTAGGTACACAGCTATATTTTTTGGGTACGAGTACCCCCAGGACTCGATGGAAGAAAACTGACACACATGACTGACTTGATTACAAGACCAACATCCACAATCCATAATATCATAACTTGGGGATTTTCATGAAGTACATGGTTATTATACATCTTATACATAAGTAGGATTTGCAAGAAAGCATAGCATAATCTCATAAGACTAGTTCATGAACAATCCAACAACATTTACTATTCATAATACCATGAATAAGGATTTCATACTACACATGGTTATCATATTCTAGGTTATGGAAGATAATGCATATAACATGTACACATTTGCATGACTCCAATTTCATGAGCATTCCATATCATAACAACAATACACGACAATTAGCATGAAATTCATGTTGAGTCATAAGGAAAAGAGCATAGTCTTTTCATTTAAGTTTTATTTAGCTATAATACATGATTTCTAGTCTCTTAGGTATTTTATCAAACACCTTTCATGCACACTTTGTGGTATAGGCATATTCATCACATTAGTAATTCAAACCACCAAAAAATTCATGTATTTCAATTTGCATGTCATCCTAGTTTCATGATATCATATAAAGATGCTAACTTTGGAAGTGTATCACAATCAATCATACAAACATAATCAACCCATAACATGACTTCATAATTCATAATTTAAAAGAGGGTTCTTGAACTTTATGGATGAAAAGAATCCATAAATCAACACTACGCATACCTTAGCTTGTGATTCTATGAAGATTGGTGGAAAAATTCTTGAAATTTGATGGTGAATTCACTTGGAATTGAATCTTCTATGAAAACCTTAGCTTGTGTTCTTGAAAGGATTTTGAGATAAAGAGTATGTTTTTGTGAAATAAGGGCTTAATTCCGTGTTTAGGCATTATATAGGGGTGGGAAAAGGACCATTTTTCCCCAAAAATGGGCTGTTTAAGTCACCTGGACACCCACATGTGCGGTGCAAACTTTATCGCACATATTAGAGTGTGCGTCGCACATCTTATCGCATATATTAGGGTATGCATCGCACACCTTATCGCACACCTTAGGTTGTGCGTCGCACACCTTATGTCAGGCGACGTACTCCACTTTGAAAAGTCATAACTTCTTGCTCAGGTGTCGGATTTGGGAGAAATTGGTATCATTAGAAAAATAATTCAAAGAGATTTTATTTGATATATAGTAGATCCTCTAATTCGTATTGAAATTCACCCAAGTTTTGACGCTCACTAAAACTTGAACGATAAGAAAGCTTTCAACTTGTACTTGAGTTAGGGAACTTCTATGATCTAAATTCATGCTCAAATAGATTCTCACACTACATAATTGATTAACACACTAAATTTATATATAGGATTCGAGGCTTTTGAAATGTCTACGCATAGGAATGATGGATTTTCATTCTAGTTCAAAATGTGGGGTATTACAGTATAGATCTATTGACTTCCAATAGTAGATTTCCCCTTTGGTAAGTGGACCAATTCCCAGGTGTTATTGGTCTGTAAAGCATTTATTTTTTCAATCATAGCATCTCTCCACCCTGGATGTTCTAATTCTTTGCTAACAGTCTTTGGTATAGGTACATTAGATAGGGTGAATACAAAGGTATAATATAATAGGGGCAACTGATGATAACTTAAACAGTTATATCTCTCTGGTTGTTGATTTCGAGTAGTGCGTATACCACTGTGTATGGCAATTGGTGGGGTCACTGCATCTGCTGAAGGCATGACTGGAGCAGGTGTCAAAGGAGTATGAGATGAATCATCAGGAGCTACCAGTGTATCTGGACTAGGAGTATTACTATCATTAGTATTGTTAAGAGGACGAGCACGTTGGGTGTATATTTGAAACGGACGAGGAGTAGCGGTTAGGGGGTTGTCTAGAAGACTGATTTGATGTGGAGGAAGTATAGGTACCGATAAAACATGAGGAATTAAACTTCTTCTTGTAGTGCTGGGTGTAAAATAGGGAGATGTTTCAAAAAATGTCACATTTGCACTGAAAAAATATTTATTCGATTTTGGATCATAGCGCTCGTAACCTTTTTGGTGACGAGAGTATCCTAGAAAGACACACTTAATTGATTTCGGTTGGAGTTTGTCATTTCTAGTACTTTGATCATGGACAAAGCAATTACATCCAAACACTCTCAAAGGTAGACGATAAGGATTTTGACCATGAAAGAGAACTGAGTAAGGACTTTGTTGTTGCAACACAGTGGAGGGCATTCTATTTATCAAATAACAAGCAGTGAGAACAACATCCCCCCAAAAACGAAAAGGGGCGTGATGGTGTATGAGTAAAGTTCAAGTTGTCTCAATGAGATGCATATTTTTAGATTTGGCAACTCCATTTTGTTGAGGATATATGTACAAGAAGCCTGATGAGTGATTCCCTAAGACGACATGAAACTGGCAAAGGGTGAAGATAAGTACTCCTTTGCATTATCACTACATAATACCTTAATTGAAACACCAAATTGATTGTTTATTTCAGCATAGAATTTTTGAAAAATAGAGAATACTTCAGAATGATTTTTCATTAAAAATACCCATGTGCAAAGAGAAAAATATCAATAAAGGTAACGAAATACTGAAATCCTAAACTTGAAACAACACGACTAGGACCCCATACATCTGAGTCAACAATGTCAAACATACATATGGCCCTGTTATTGATTCTTTTGGGAAACGAAGTGAGACTATGTTTCCCAAGTTGACAAGACTCGCATTCAAAAGAAGACAGTGGAAAGACTAGGAATTAATATTTGAAGCTTTGCTAGACTCGGGTGATCAAAACGGTTGTGGAGAAGATCAGTTGAGGCAGCAAAAGTGAAGGCAACTGGTGGTGGTGTTTTTGACATGTGATACAGTCCCTATGACTCATATCCTGTTCCAATAGTCTTCCCCGTTCTCTGGTCCTGTACAACAACAGATTCAGCCAAAAAAGTGACACTACAATTTAGGCGTTTGGTTAATTTGCTAACAGAAATCAAATTAAATGGACATTCAGGAGCAAATAAAACTGAGTTTAAGGAAATAGAGGGAAGAAGTTGCACGTCCCCTATTCCTTTTACTGCAATTCGAGATCCATTAGCAAGGGTAACTGCGCTAAGGGTTGTGGAGTGGATAAGATTTGAGAATAGATTCTGATTGCCAGAGATATGGTCAGATGCACAAGATTGAGGAATAGTCCCAACAAGATAGGAGATAGAATGAGGAATAGTCCCAACAAGGTTGGTAAAGGTCAGATAAAGTTCTTCAATGTTGGGTATGACAAAACACATGTTTGGTGGGAGGCTTCCTGATAGATTATTGTTTGAAAGAGAAATCAATCTCAGCCTGGATATGTTGAAGTTCTCCATCTCAAGTTGACCACTAAAACTATTATGCACAAGATCAAGTTCCTCCAACTCAACAAGATTGCTTATCTCTTTGGGTATTTCACCTGTCAACACAAGGACAAAAAGGAATACTAGTGAGTTAATTAGCATAAGTTGTACGTCTTGCTATCACATTGCTTACATACCAGTAAAACTATTTTCTTCAAGATATAAAAATTGCATCTTGGTTAAGTTGCCAATCTCCAATGGTAAGAATCCACTAAGATTGTTCTGCCACAGTGACAAAATTTGAAGCGACGAGATATTGAATATGGAGATTGAGACTGAGCTGGTAATCTGGTTTTTCTCCATGGAGAACACCAAATTAACAAGATTTCCAATTTCTTGTGGAATTATCACTTAATGTGTAATAAAATAATTGTGATGTAATTAGATACAATATTACTAGCATTCATAAGATAAAACATACCCATGAAATGGTTAGTTCCGAGATCCAATTTCTGCAAGTTACTCAATCTTCCAATTTCACTACGTATTGGTCCCTCAAACTCATTTATTGATAAAGACAAAATTTGAAGTTGTGAACAATTTGATAAGCTTGTAGGCATATGACCATAAAGCTTGTTTATGGATAAATGAAGCCCTTTGAGTATTGGGAGATCATTGCATAAATCATTGGGAAGATATCCCGATAAGCTATTTCTTGTAAATGCAATGACTTTGATTCTTGAGATATTGAAAATCATGAATGGCATAGAACCTGTTAGCTGATTATATTGTATGCCCAACAATTTCATGTTGTGAAGATTGTTGATCCCTTCTGGTATATTTCCTTGAAGTGAATTATAAGATATATCTAAAGTCTCCAACCTCGAGGCATTCGAGAGTGACAGAGGAATAGAGCCTATGAGATTGTTACCCCTCAAGTTTAATTCTCTAAGGTTTCCAATCACTTTTGGTATCTGGCCCTCTATGGAATTGAAATTCAGATTCAAAGTATCAAGTGTGGATATATTAGAAAATGAAGAAGGGATAGAACCGGTGAAACTATTATTCCTAAGATTTAGAACTTGAAGTTCGTGTAAAAACCCAAACCAAGAGGGAACCTCCTCTCTTAATTTGTTAAAACTTAAATCAAGAAACTTAAGCCGACGCAAGTAGTCGATTTCTCGAGGCAAATTTCCCTGGAAATTGTTACTTCCCAAGTCAAGAGAAACAAGAAATGAGAGGTTTCCAAATTCACGGGGAAATGAGAGGTTTCCTGCCTGTAAGAGCCATGTTAGAAAGATTCAAGGACTTCACTCGCTAGTGACGAGAACCACAAGCCACTCCTACCCAATGACAAACAGAAATAGCGGGAGACCAACTTTCATCCAAGAAGTGAAAGGGGTCCGAAATAATTTGGGATTTTAAGGAAAGAAGAGCTAATTGATCAGTGGTAATGTTGGTTTGGGTCATGACCGAACTAGCCACAAGCAAGAAGAGTGTTGAGAGAAAAAATGTGAAGGCTTTCACCATTATTGCAATAATTAGTAGGTATGCTCTATACCATGTGGTTTTGAGACTTTAAATAGAAGTGAGATATCCCTTTTGGTCATACCAATACTAATACCACCAAATCAACCAAGCCATTCACATCTCAATCAGAATTATAACTATGGTTGCAAAAAGTCCTCTAATCAGCCAAACACTTGGCAAGTCAACCAAGACTTTGCAAATTGCCTTGCTTTCATATCCTGTCGAATTGTGTAGTGAAGAGTAGTGCCACATTTACTAACTTACACTATAGTGCCATCTCAATATAAATCAGGTTTAGTCAACCTAGCACTAGTGGATTTATCCCAGGCAATGAGAGCCTTCCTAGAGGTAGTCAAATTTTTTTCAATGAATTATGTTCTATCAAGATTAATAATTTCATTCAGTATAAAGATTTTATTAATTATAATGTTTATGAAAAAATGCCCTATTAACACTCACTTAGGCTATGTTGATGATACTATTCTTTTTTTTCCTCAGGTAATAGCAACTCTCTAGCTCTTATGCTATGAACATATCTCTGGCCAACTACTGAACATGAATAAATCCTGCTATTTGGTGGTTCCAATAACTAATGCTGATAGACTTGAGGAATTAAACCAACTCAGTGGCGTAACTGGTAAAGGTTCCTCCATGTGATCAGGAGGTCACGGGTTCGAGCCTTGGAAACAGAATAGGTTGCATATGGTATGATCTCTTCTGCTTATATTATCCTGAGCCTCATTAACTTCAAGATTTTCATGATTATCAATTTGATTTTTATCAAAGTACCCAAAATTTCACAATTAGTAAGGCAACTCTATTTCATCAGAATATTGCTTCCACATAACAAGTAAGAAAACATAAACTCAGTCAGGGTGACTTATGGAGATACAGGGAAGGACTAAACCAAGGATAGTAGCGGAACAAGAGCAACTGCCTTCTTTGATGTTCGAAAACTTGATGAAGGAGGAACATCACAGGGATATTATTGGACCACTTATTATATAAGGTACCCAGGATTTAAATTTAGTTAAAAGGCAGTAATGAGATTCATTGCAACCAGCTAGGATTCCTGTAAACAGAATCAATGCACAAATCAAGTGCTAAAACCAAAAAAATAACCAACAATTTAGCAAAAGTTTGCAGCAAACAAGTCATTTGGTACTACATGCTCCACATTCAAGAAGCTGAATCTTGGTCTTCTGTAGCATTCCTACAACATCTTTCATGTTAGTCCTTCTCGCCGGAGATTCAGCACAACAATCTAATGCCACTTTCATGATTGATGCCACAACATCTAGCTCCTTCTGTAAGCCTTTATCCATTGGTGTTACCAAGTTTGCATCTACGATGTGCATTACTTCCTTTGGAAGTGAATAACTCACCCACTGCTTCAAGCTAAGATCTCCCTCAAACTCATTAGGCTTTCTCCTAGTAAACGTTTCCAGCAACATGACCCCATAACTATAGACGTCACACTTTGTTGACACTAGTCCTTCCAGTCCATACTCTACAGTCAAACAATTTATTTAAAGATGCAATATACTTTCTAGGTGGGAAAAAAAAAAGAGTAATCAGCAAAACTAAGAGAAGTACCTGGCGCAATATACCCCAATGTTGCTAAGGTTTTAGTGTATAAATTACCCTGATCTTCACCAAGCAGTTTTGAAATGCCAAAGTCGCTTAGGTGGGCAACCATATCTTCATCCAGCAAGACGTTACTAGGCTTCACGTCACAGTGAATCACTGGCAAGGAGCACCCGTGGTGAAGATATTCCAAAGCACATGCCACATCTATCATTATGCTTAGTCTCTGCCGGATGTCGAGGAAGTAGTTGTGCGAATACAAATACTTCTCAAGACTTCCATTAGGCATATACTCGAGCACTAAAGCCTTGAAATCAAGATTGGAACAACTAGTAATGACTTTAACGAGATTCCTATGGCGAAAGCTGCACAAAACTTCACATTCCGTATCAAAACTCTTGAATGCCGCATCCCTGAACACTTTTACTGCAATGACAGTTCCACTTCTGAGAACGCCTTTGTAAACAGAGCCAAAACTTCCAGAACCAATCCGATTACTCTCGCTAAGCGCATCAGTTGCTTGGATCAATTCATAGTATGAAATTCTTTCTCTTGTTGCAGCAGACAATGAATCATCTTGTTGAGGAGATCTTTTACCTCTTCTGTACTTTATCCAAACAAACACAAAAGTAATAGGAACAAATAAAAGTGCAAGTCCTAGAAAAAGAAATAGAACTAGAAACTTTTTCCTATTTGATTTGTGCTTTGATGAAGTGGGGCATGGTGGAACATTAAATCTTGAAGAACCACACAATGCCTCATTGTCGATGAAGAACTGACTCGAGAGGTTCTTGAAAGGACCCCCCGAGGGTATTTCACCATACAACTTGTTATCAGAAACATTGAAATACTTCAGATTTTGAAGTTTCTCCAATGACCTGGGAATGATTCCAGATATATTGTTATGAGAAAGGTCTAGAAATTCCAAACCTAACATGGTGCTCACTGAGTCAGGTATAGATCCTTGCAACTTGTTGCATCTCAAAGAAAGGTGCACCAGAGTTTGCAATCCTCCAATTTCTCTTGGAATTTCATTTGAGAATTGATTCATTGACAGATCTATCAGTGTGGCAGCCTTTAGATTTCCAATTCCTGGAGGTAAAGAACCTACCATGTTGTTTGACGATAAGTCAAGAACTACTAGATCATGAAGGCTCCCTAAGCTTGGTGGTATATTGGAACTCAATTTATTGGAACCCAGATGTATCTCCCTAAGGGAAGTAATATTCCCTAAACAATTAGGAAGAGATGCTGAAAGTTGATTTTGACCCAAGTAAATATCACCCAAATGCTGCAATATACATATATGATCACCAATAAATCCTGTAAGTTTGTTGCTACTCAAGTTGAAGCGTTGAAGGTTTCTCAAGTTGCCAATTGATGTTGGAATTGATCCGACCAAGTTATTTCCAGAAAGATCAAGGTCTAATAAGCTGCTTAAGTTCCCAACTTCATTTGGAATTCGCCCTTTGATTTTGCAATTGTTGGCGTAAAATTTTCTAAGAGAGGTGGAAAGGTTTCCCGTGGAGGCTGGAAGCATGCCATTTAGAGGGTTGAAAGGTAGATAAAGAACTGTTAAATTTCTACAATTGGTTAAGGAAGTTAGGAAGCTTAATGATGAATCGCTGGTGAAATTGTTTTCCCCCAAGTTTAGGAATTGTAGATGAGTCAAATATCCAAGAGAATTGGGAATCAAGCCAGTGAGTTTGTTGTTGGCAAGCTCAAGAATTTTAAGTTTTGAACAATTGGAGATTGAATGAGGAATGGTCCCAACAATATTGGTTAAGTTGGCCAGATAAAGCACTTCAATGTTGGGTAAGATAGAACACATGTTTGGTGGGAGGCTTCCTGATAGATTGTTGTCTATAAGATCAATTATTCTCAGCCCTGATATGTTGAAGATCTCCATTGGGAGTGAACCACTAAAACTATTAACTGCAAGACTTAGTAGCTCCAACTCAATGAGATTGCTTATCTCTTTGGGTATTTCACCTGGAAACAAATATAGTAGATTATTAGTGAGTTTAAATAGTTGGTTAAATCTAGTAAACCTATTTTTCCTAAGATATAAGAATTGTGTCGTGGTTAAGTTGTCAATCTCCCGTAGTAGAATCCTTTTTAAAAAGAAAAAAAAATTAAAGACCTAATGGGCCACTTTATTAATCCCGTGGTAGAATCCACTAAGATTTTAACTTTTATATTGTTGGTCATACGAAAGTATTAAAAGAAAAAAGAAAAAAATACGTATATTTGAACAGAACCATTAATTTGGCTTCTCTCCATACCTAATATCACAAAACTTAGATAGCTCAATTAATTCAGTAACTGAAATTATCCCTGCAGTTACTGTCTAATAAAATAAAATTTTGAAGCAATTAGACACAAACACTCATAGGATAAAAACATACCTGTGAAATCATTTATTGATAAAGACAATCTTTGAAGTTGTGAACAATTCGACATACTTATAGGCATATGACCGTGAAGATTGTTTTTGGATAGATAAAGCCCTTTGAGTATTGGGAGACCATTGCATAAACCATTTGGGAGATTTCCTGATAAGCTATTGACAGTAAATGCAATGATTTCGATCCTAGAAATATTGAAAATTGTGAATGGTATAGAACCCGTAAGTTGATTAGCTTGTATGGATAGCACTTTCATGTTGTGAAGATTGCCGATCCCTTCTGGAATGTTTCCTTGAAGTGAATTATGAGATATCTCCAAAGTCTCCAACCTTGAGGCATTCGAGAGTGACAGAGGAATAGAACCTATGAGCTTGTTACCCCTCATGTTTAGTTCTCTAAGATTTATAAGACTTCCAATCACTTTTGGTATTTGGCCCTCTATGGAATTGTATTTCATATTCAAAGTCTCAAGTTTGGAAATATTAGAAAATGAATAAGGTATGGAACCAGTGAAACTATTATTCCCAAGATTTAGAACTTGAAGTTCGTGTAAAAACCCAAACCAAGAAGGAACCTTCCCTCTGAAGTTGTTGACACTCAAATCAAGAAACTTAAGCCGACGCAAGCGTGCCATTTCTTGTGGTAAATTTCCATGGAAATTGTTGCTTCCCAAGTCGAGAGAAACAAGAAATGAGAGGTTTCCAAGATCACGGGGTATCCTGCCCGTAAGAGCCATGTTAGAAAGATTCAAGGACTTCACTCGCTGGTGGCGGAAGCCACAAGTGATTCCAACCCAATGGCAAACGGACATAGTGAGAGACCAACTTTCGTCCAAGAAGTGAAAGGGGTCTGAAACGATTTGAGATTTTAAGGAAAGAAGAGTCAATTGATCAGTGGTAATGTTGGTTTGAGTCATGGCTGAAGTAGCCATAAGCAACAAGAGTGTAAAGAGAAAAAATG
The DNA here is from genome assembly GCF_002878395.1 of Capsicum annuum. Taxonomy (NCBI): domain Eukaryota; kingdom Viridiplantae; phylum Streptophyta; class Magnoliopsida; order Solanales; family Solanaceae; genus Capsicum; species Capsicum annuum. The sequence goes on along the minus strand of NC_061114.1, from coordinate 5,955,154 downwards.
TGAATGCTTTCTCCATTATTACAAAAATTAGTAGGTATGCTCTATAACATGTGGTTTTGAGTCTTTAAATAGCAATGAGGTCTCCCTTTTGGTCTTCATGATTTTGGAAGAAAATACTTTTCTTCATTCATTCGGTTATGTTCAGTGGCTGGGTCAAAATTTTCATCAAGAAATTTTAAAATATACAGAAGTAAATTCATGAAAAAATCAAAGAGTGTCATTACGTAATATATACATAAAAGATATTTTTACGTACCTACACAGTGTATTTTTTCGACGAACATGTGGCTCTGCCATTGGTCATATCAATTCTAATTTCACCAAGTCTTGCACGCTTCAATCAGACAAAGTCTTGCTTTATTTTCTCTAGACTAGTCTTTATGTTCCTCTAATAAGTTAATTTTAATAACATATATTATACGGTCGAGAAATATTTTTACATAATTTGCATATTTTATATGTTTATAATCCTTTTATCTCTAGCTAAGACAGAATCGGTATACTTTTACATTCAAGTTACTTTTGGTAGAAGTTAATTTAGCTCATTTTTATATGGGGAGGTAGCATAAAAGTAGCTTTTAATTATTTTTTATAATTTATTTGCAATTTCGACTTGTTTGAGAGTATGTTTTTGTGATTTTATTTTTTAATAAAAGAATGCATAACATTAATTTGTATTGGCTGGCATCATTTTAGAGAATTTTTCAGGTTATCTGAGCCTCAAAGACATGGCAAAATTGGAGAAGATAAAAAATACACCAAATCTTTATAAAAACGTACATTTGGTGGCAAAGTTATTCCTCTAATCTTTAAGTATTTTATGTGATTAGCATAGAATATAATTGTTTCTAGTCACTAATTTTTAGGTAATATATATATATATATATATATATATATATATATATATATATGACAACATGAAAAACTATTTACATTGTTGATCAAAGATAGCACGGTTAGCAATTATTCTATCGAATTTTAATATGTCGACGGGACTATTTACTTTTAATTTTTAGGATGTTGTTACATTGTTTATAAATTCTAAAAAAGTACGCAATATGTTTAGATTGTCTTATTTTAAATGTTTTTAAGCCAAAATAGCTTTTAAACACTTTATTTTTAATTTTTTCTTAGGTGTCCTGTTTTCTAGACATGCTATATCTCTTTTATTTTAAATGTTTTTGTAGTTAATTAGTTTAAAATGGAGGATTCTCTTATTATCTCAAAATTGTATTTTTCTTTACGGCTTTTCCAAATGACATAATCATTGTTATTTCAGCATTGTCAGCCTATAATGTCTACTGAAACGCCATTCTCCTTGTATCATTTACTTTTCAATCAGAATTATAATATGGTGCAAAAATTCCCCTAATTAGCCAATGACTTTTGCAAGTCAGCCAAGTATTGCTTTATTTTCTCTAGAATTGTGTGGTGCAAAAATGGAATGTCATGTTCCTCTAATAAGTTACAATTGTTAACTTATACTATACGTTCAACAAATATTTTTACATGATAAGCATAATTTTATATAATTGTTCGTAACATTGTTTATTAATTATTATCCTTTTATCTCTAGGACACAGACTTTAACATTCTAGTTATTTTTTGTAGAAAAGAAAATGCAGTCTTTTCTCTTATCTTCTTCTATGCCAAGCAGGCGGAGCTAGAGTTCTAATTACGAATTCAGCAGAATTCAATATATTTGACCTCAAAATAAATGGAATAATTTTAAGAAAATGATCATAGAATTCAAATTCTATTTTCTAGTCATTTTAATTTGTTGGCTTGTTCTATATAACTTCTATACATATCTTATACATATAAATATTCTGTACGAAAATTATATAGTTTCGATATACAATTTATATAATAATTGTACAGTTTTTTTTTTTACACATTTTATACAACAATTATATAATGTTTATACACTTTCTACACATTTTTTAATATATATTTTATACATATACATACTTGATAGAACTATACAATTTCTATACATATATAAATATTCTATATAACAATTATACCATTTTTATATAATTATATTTAATTATTATTTTTAAATAATAAAAAAGAAGAATATTTTTCTATTAAAAATTTGTATCGAAAAAAAAAACTGAAATATTTTAGAAAATGGCCGAATGGCCCAAGTTAAAAACTGTATTTGTATTGTATATGGACTGTATCAATATGATATATAAACTGTATTTGAACTATATAGATCCAATGGTTATTTGACTTCTTTCTATTACTTCACTTAAACTGTGTATGTGCTAAGGAGATCTCGTTGAGGTAAATTTCATGCTTAATGTTAAATGTTGTTAGTTCAGCATTGTCGGATTGTGATGCCTATTGAGTACACGTTCTTTCCACACTCATGCATTCCGAGTACAAGTGGACCATGATGCTTGATTGAGTCAAGAGGGTCTACTCCTCGAGATCTTTTGTGAGCTGCTTGGCAAATATGTAACGCCATACTGCTATGTTGGCTATGTTGTTATTTTGTGAAGACATATTTATGTACTCTTTATCACTATTAAGACAAACTCTACTGTTAATGTTATTACTGATTGATTGTCTTATCCACATCTAACTGGTGTCGATAAGCATCAGATATTCTGCTAAAAGTATAAATATACCCTCGAACTATAATGAATGGTACGTATATACCCTCCGTCATACATTGGGTACACATATATCGCTACCATTAATGAAATGGTACGCATATGTCCCTCACACTAACAGTAGGAATATAATGTATTTTTATGACGAACATATGGCTCCACCTCTGGTCATATCAATTCTAATTTCACCAAGTCTTGCACGTTTCAATTAGAATTGTAAATATGGTTCATAAATTCCCCTAATCAGACAAAGACTTGTGCAAGTCAACCAAGTCTTGCTTTATTTTCTTTAGAATTGTGTGGTGCAAAAATGGTATGCCATGTTCCTCTAATAAGTTAATTTTACCAACTTATATTATACGTTTGAGAATTGTTTTTACATGATTAAGATAGTTTAGGGAGAAAAGTCTGAAATATACCTAAACTTTAGCGAAATTTGTTGTAACATATTTCAACTTTGCGGGGGTTCTATCGCCCCTTAAATTATTTTTTACCGTATATCTGTGACATATATTTGCTAGCTGGATCACTGTGTGAGTACACGCACACTGTGCACGTAAAGATGTGAACTGATCCAACTAAGCAAATATATGCCACAGCTAAGTGTCGTGTCTTCTAAGCATTTTCTATCTCTTTTATTTTAAATGTTTTTTAGTTAGTTTAAAATGGAGGATTCTCTTATTATCTCAACATTGTATTTTTCTCGGAAAAATTACAGAAACTAGCATCCTTAAAACTATAATTACAATAAATAGCAACACCTCTTCAAAATTGCAACTTATAGCAAAAGTAGCAATATTTTACCCACTTCATAGTAATAGAAGAATATGTATTTTTCAGTTGTACATATGTATTTATGAGTAATACATATATATTTGTATATGTATTTGTATAGCAAGATTTTACTTAAATACAAAATACAATTTGCTATTTTTCGTAATATGAAACTGTTGTTATAAAAGTTTTAATTAAGGCTACAGAGTTGCTATTTCTGAAATTTCTCTATGGATTTTCCAAATGGTATAATTATTGTTATTTCAGGATTGTCGGTCTATGAAGTCTACTGGTTAATCGTAGAAGAAACTATAAACAAACGTTTAAGAACTCTTTACAAAGACTCAAATACAATAAAAAAATAAAAAACAATTTGAATTTTTCTGTTATGTGGGGCATAGAATGGGGCGAGTTAGGTAATAATCATAACTTTTGCAAAAGTCAATTGTACGCATTTTTTATTAAAATTCTCCGCCATGAAAAGCAAAAATGATTTCCATTATTAGTGGTGGATACATCACAGAGATATCAAGTTTATCTTAATTCAGTATTTTTAATGCAAAGATAAATTTATGTGTAGAAATTTATTAAATTTGAACCAAAAGTAAGTTGTAACTCATAGTTTTACAAATACAATAGGTTCAATGTTAAAATCTTTAAAATTAAATTCATAAAATTTTAATCTGAATTTGCCTATGTCATTAAATGTGAGAATGACATGTAGTTGGTGTTTGACTTGGAAAAAAAAAAATTTGAGTGGCAAATCTTGAAAGAAATATAGTTAGTGCTTGACTTGGAAATGTACATTTAGTGCACATGATATGATTACAATTTCTTGGAAGTAGATACTTTAAAATGGCTAAACATTTTCCTATTGGTTGATTTTTCCAATGTTAATGACCCATTCAATTTGCCAAAATTTTTAGGATTGAGCACAATATATTTTCATAATTGACTGATTTTAGCTCAACACAACATAACCCACCTCCATGGGGTTATTCGCACATGAAATTTTTTTGGGTGATATTTAATTTTATTTCCTTTAGCACTTTAATAAACGAAAACTGGCCGAAAATGTCCTTGACAGCGAAAAACGAAAAAAAAAAAAAAAAGACACAAGGCAAAAAAAATTGCTAGGCATAAGTTCCATAACACAAGTTATGCCTCAAGACAAAATTCTCTTAAACTCTTGCCCTGCGAAATAGATGTTACTCCCTCCATTAATTTTTACTTGTCCACTTTAGACTTTCCATGATCTTAGGAAACAATGATTAATATGATTTTTTTTTTTTACCACAATATCCATATTAATTCATGTATGTGGTGGAAAGATTTGAAATTTTGCTACTGATCGATGATGAATCTATGTGAAATAAATGAAATGATCATTTATTGACCAAATGAATTTTGTGCAAATTGTTAGTGTCTCTGGTATGTCTCATGGGTTCAACGTCTGTTGTGCACAAGTGATTTAGGAAGATTATTTTGTTTTATCGTCTATATAATGTCCCGTGCACGAGTAAATAGGTGTTTAGTCTACTTTGAAATAAGCATAAAAGAAAATATACTCATCTTAGATTTATATGATGACCATCAGGCTACCCTCGGAAAAGATTGAGCCCAACTTTGAAGGCTCTGTAGAACTCTAAATTTGAACCAACTTTGAAGGCTCTGTAGAACTCTAAATTTGAATGTAATATTATTACTAGTATTTTTTTGAGACGTTCTCTCAAAAGGCTGCACCGTGTAAAGTCCATGCGAGCAGATTTATTGCAACAGAATCATGCACTAATCAAGTGCTAAAACGAAAATGAGAATGCAAGAAGTGATAAAAGAATATTAACTTTGTTCTAGAGTATTTTTTATCAACTCTTTTTTTTTTATAAAAGAATGCACAAAATTAAGAGCCCGTCTGGATAGAACTAAAATCTGGTCAAATCAGTTTTTAATCTCTTTTTTAAATTTTTTTTAAAGTGTTTGGTAAAATTTATTTTGAGTAAAACATCTAGTACTCCCTGAACTATGATTGAATTTGTCACGACACATGCTCCAACTTCATGGGAGTCCTATTATCCCCCCTGAATTTAATTTTAGCGTGTTTTTGTCAACCTTTTCAGCTGATGTAGCACCTTTTTAGATGACGTGGCATCATAGATGTGGACCCCATTTTTATGTAATAAAAGCGTCACGTCAGTATAAAAGGGTGATAAAAATACATTAAAATTGACTTGAGTGGAGTAATAGGACCCTTGTGAAGATGGAGTGTCGTAGCAACTTTTGTCATAATTCAGGGTGTACTAGAGCTTATCTCTTTTTTTTTAGAATAAAAAATTATAAATAATTCATCTTATTTATGGTGTTAACAACTTTAAGAATATTTAAGTTATTTTGACAATAAAAGTGTTTAACGTCATTGGTTTACCAAACACATCAACTACTTTTTTCAATTCCAATACTTCTATCCAAACACTTATATGCTTAATATATATGCAATTATTTTAAACTTTTAATCACTTAAAATAAAAATTATTTTTTAAATCCTATTCAAACAGACTCTAATTTGTAGTGACTTCTATCAATTTAGAAAATTTTTCAGGTTACATGGAGCTCAAAGACTTCGATAAAATTGGAAAAGATAAAAAATACATCAAGTCTTTATAAACGTACATTTGGCAAAGTTATGTACAATAGCATAGCCTATAATTGATTCTAATCAATATATATATATATATATATATATATATATATATATATATATAGAAGTGGGATCTCTATAGTTAGTCTCTTTGTATCAGACCTGATCTTGTTAGCTTATGTTTTGATGAAGAACATCCTTCATCTTCACTTTTTGGCAAAGTGACAGCCATTAACGGGTTTGATTTGTCTTTACCGGTCACCGTTTGAACCGGACTAGCTGTACCAACATTCGGTACAGTGGATTTCTGAGCATTTAGTGGGAAATGCACACCCTTCTCATCCATTTTTTGAGGAGATGGAGAACTCTGAGTCTGAGTCTGTGTTTGTGCATCTGTCTTGCTTACATTTGTGTGATGGGCATCCCTACCTGACTACACTATCTAATAATACAAATTGTATATTGTCTTTACTATGTATCCAAGTTGTGCAGGGCAATTGAGTCGAAGCTCATTCCTGAGTCATCGTGTTCGTATGGATCCTGAGCATCCTGGAAGTGTGCAATACTATCATCTTCGTTTGACCTTGAAGAATTATTGTCTGTATTATTTATCTTTGGAACAGTTCTGTCTAAATTAGTGGGTTGTCCATCTGGCTGTCCATTTATATGTTTATCTTGTGTCTGGTTGGTAAAAAATCTGTCTAAAGTCTGTTTGATTATAGTCTCTATTGTTGTTTCATTTTTTCTTTTAGATATTAAAGTCTTCTTTAATACTAGATTCCACTTAAAGACATATTCTAAACTTTAGAGAAACAGACGAAATAATTATCATAACCTCCAACTATTATAAAAAAGCATTAATTAGTAAACAATCTAGGCTGATAGAAAATATACAAGAAGTAGAATTAGATATAACCTATACAAATAATAGATTGAAATATCAAATTAAGCTAAGAAAAATATATCTTAACTTAAACCACTTAGGATAACAAGATAGCTTCTTTAAACGCCTCGATTACTTAGATCTTAGATTTCAACAAGAAAAGAAATATAGAGTATTAAAAGATAACTCCACTATAAGGTGTAATTTCAACCAGGGTGAACATATATTACATTCAGAAGATAAACAATATAATACAATAATAGACTTTTTAATAAATTCAACCGAAAAAATTCAAGAAAAAGATATATAATAAGAATTTTAGAAGAGATAGAAGTTACTCAGAATAAACATAAAAAGACACTAGATAAGATAGAACAAAATTTAGATTATTGAAAGTCACAAGAAATAGAAATAGACAGAAAAATTCAGTATTTAAATCACAAATTTAATTTACAAAAAATACCTACAAAATTAGAAATTGAAAAGCTAATAAAAACCATAATAGAAAGACCTAAAGAATTAGAGAAACAGATATAACCTCTAACTATTATAAAAAAGCATTAATTAGTGAACAATCTAGGCTGATAGATAATATACAAGAAGTAGAATTAGATATAACCTATACAAATAGTAGATTGAAATATCAAACTAAGCTAAGCAAAAAATACCTTAACTTAAACCACTTAGGATAACAAGATAGCTTCTTTAAAACGCTTCGATTACTTAGATCTTAGATTTCAACCAGAAAAGAAATATAGAGTATTAAAAGATAACTCCACTATAAGGTGTAATTTCAACCAGGGTGAACGTATTTTACATTCAGAAGATAAACAATATAATACAATAGTAGACTTTTTAATAAATTCAAGCGAAAAAATTCAGGAAAAAGATAATAGTATAATAAGAATTTTAGAAGAGATAGAAGTTACTCAGAATAAACATAAAAAGACACTAGATAAGATAGAAAAAAATTTAGATTATTTAATGTCACAAGAAATAGAAATAGATAGAAAAATCCAGTATTTAAATCACAAATTTAATTTAGAAAAAATACCTACAAAATTAGAAATTGAAAGCTAATAAAAACCATAATAGAAAGACCTAAAGAATTAGAAGTAAAAACAACTCAATTAATATCTAAGCTTGTAGAACAAGTAGAAAATATAACAACAGAAATCAAAGATTTGCAAGAAATAACAAAAAGATTAGAAGAAATATCACTTTCATGAGTGAAGAAGATATAAATTATAGTAAAGCACTAGAAAAATCAAGAAGTTATCATAGCGAACCAGAAGGATTATCTAAGCATATACCTTCAAGTATAACAGATAAACTTGTATTAAAACAAAATAATACCATAATAGAGTTATTATTAGACTTACACAAAAAGATAGACATTTTAATTAAAGGCAAAGAAACTCAAAAACCTTTTCAGGAAGAACCGGAATTACCCAAACTACATAAGAAAATAGACATCTTAATAAAAAATAAAGAAGCTCAAGAGCCACCAAAAAATAACTTTGAAATAGAGGAACTTATTAACCAATTAAAACGAATTGAATTAACTCCTAAACAAGAAAGAAAAAATGTAATAAGAAAACCACAAAAATGGACTTTCTATCAAATAGACGGAGAACCATCAAAAATAATGAAAGACAAGGAGAAGAAAGACAAAGAATAAGTTTTTTGGAGAATAGAATAGGAAATAATAATATATTATCCAGAATATGCAGAAGACAACCTAATATGGACCAGAACCAAGAACTTAATGAAATAATAGATGTAGATAAAGATTTACAAATTTTCCAACAACATCAATTAAAATTATTAAATCCTAAAACATTATATAACGCATGATATTTTTCTACCGACAATCAGCTATATAGACATTATAAAGAAGAACAAATATCAGCTATAGGGGAAGATTTTAAAATACTAGATTTAGTAAATTCTAACTCTTTAAGACATATAAAAAATAATAAAATGATATTGATGCATATGGGTTTAATTGTTATAGGAATAAAAGGTCTAACTAGAAAGAATCTAGGATCCAAAGTATTAATAACAATATATGATGATAGATGGTCAGACATTAAAAAATCAAGAATAGGATTAACTGAAGTAGATATGACAAATAATGGAGGAATATTCTATATAAGTCCAGATTTCCTAATGAACTTAAAAGAATTTGGAAAAAACATTAAAATAGGAATCCAAACTAAAGGGTACAAAGAAATAAATAGTGGAAATAATTTATTAATGTGCATAGGGTTTATTGGAAAATTAACTTTAAGTAGTAATACTAAATTTAAACTAAAAGTAGATGATGTAGTTGAAATAATGGGAAATAAAGGCATAAGTTTAATAAAACCAATAAAAATAGACCCAGAAATATATGCAGGTTTAGAATGGAATTTAAACAAATTTACTAAACCAAAAATTTTTACACCAGACTTTCATCTATTATATACTACAAGTAAAGGAGAAACTTCAGTCAGGTTTACAGATTATAATTACACAACCAAAAGAAATTTAGACGATGACAAAATAGAGAGTAATATAGAAACAGAAAGCGAGTTTATGAATATAGAAGTCCTACAAGAAGGATATGAAGTAGACATGGTCATAGAAAAAGCTGAAAACTTAACAGAAGAATACAAATATATAACTTTTAAATGTAAAGGATGTCAAAAGGACGAAATGAAAATAGAAGAATGTATAGAACATTTTAAAAACTCTTTAGAGAGAAGTGATAATTTAGGATATAGAAATAACAAACTATTCCTTGAAAGAAAAGATGAAGACACAATTTCTGTATTAAGTTCCACAATAAGTTATAAAGAACGAGCAGAATTAGAACCAACTAGCTCTTCAAGTGCTAGCACATTCCAACAAACAAATGAACTAGCTCTTCAAGTTCTAGTCCATTCCAACAAACAAACCCTAATCCCCAACCAATAGATTATAGTACAGGAAATGTACCTAGAAGACCAGCAATTAGGATAAACCCCGATAAAGAACTAAGAGGAGATAATATAAAACCAGCAGGTAAGAGAATGCCAATAGAAGAACCAATTAAACTACAAGAAGGAGGTAGTAAAGGTAAAATTTTGAATATAGCAGCACACGGTCCCCAAATGTGGGATATAGTGATAGATTTATGGAAAGGAATAGTAGCAGCAGATTACTTAAGACATTATACAGAAACAGATACGGAAACAATGTATAAATGTTTAGAAACCTTTTTGGGGGAATCAGCAAAAGCCACATGGGAAAGTTTTAAGACAAATTGCCCATATGATTTCCAGGTTTTATTAAGTATGGGACCAAATCCCAATAATTTCACAAACAAAATGGATATGTTATTAACTGGAAAAGATCCAAATAGTGGATTATTAGCACTACAGAAAGATGCATTAATTAAACTAGGACAATTAAGTATTTCACATTGGGTATATATAAAGAAATTCCTACAAGACTATTTTTATTATTGCACTGTCAGTGGAAACACTTTTAATGAAGAATTAGGCAAAAAATTATTCAATAAATTACCTGGAGCTTTAGGAAGAGAAATAGAAGATAGATGGTATAAAAGAGATGGTGTAGTACCCAACCCAAATTTAAAATGGACAATAGGGCATAGAACACAACATATAATGGATATACTAACAGAAAAATGTACAAACATACAAATACAAAATCAATTAAAAAGAAATGAAATGAATTTCTGTAAATCTGTTATATACACAACCCAGAATTACGATCAGAAACAATATAGAAAATATAAGAAGAAACATAATCAAAAACCATATAGTCGTAAACAATATTTCTTAAGAAAATCAAAAGCTAAAAAATCGTGGTTAAATAGAGATAGACATGTTAGGAAATATAGAAATGATAGAAACTATAAAAATAAATTAGAATGCTATACTTGTGGAAGCATAGACCATTTAGCTAATGTATGTCCTAAAAGAAATAATAATAGAACTATAAATTCTCAACTAATAGAGGATTTCCAAGAAACTTTATTAAATGTAGACGAATACATGTCAGATACAGAAAGTATATACTCAATAATAAGTATTGATGTAAATGATAAAAATAATCCAAAATCAGATTCTTCAGAATCAGAAGAAGATAACTTAGTTAATAAGCTAGGACAAGAGATAGAGGATTTAGACTTAAACAATCTAGTAATCAATAATTTAATGAATGTTACTCAAGAATGTATACATGAATTCCAAAGAAACAAAGGTTTAGACAGTAATAGATGTCGTATATGCAATTGGTATCCAAGTAAAGACCACAGAGCTAAATGCAGAAAATGTTACTTAGAAGCATGTATAAATTGTATAGAAATCACTTTAAAAATAAAAATAGAACCAGAAATAAATAACGGACAAAAATATACAAATAATCAAATCCTAAATCTAAGAGTATCTACTTTAGAAACCCGAGTAAATAATTTAGAACAAAGATTAACCATCCTGGAAAAAGGAAAAACCAAAATCGCCATAGAAGAAACAGATACACAAGAAGATATACATTTAGAAAAATTGGAGGTAGAACTTATGAATCTAGAAGAGAATGACACTAGTCTAATATGCAACGAAGATAAAGAATTCTCTACCATAAAAGTATTAGAAAAAAATAAAATAAAGATGTGGAGATAGAAACTTTAGCATTAGTAGATCCCGGATGTACTAGCTGTCTAATCAATAAAGAAATAGTACCGGAACATTTACTAAAGGTACTTCAAAGACCTATAACAGCCACTCAAATGGAGGGATTACAGAATATTTACAATTATTACATTGAAAAAGCACAAATAAGTTTTTTAAATACTTGCAATAAATTTTATAACCCAATCTACAATGTTAATAAAATATTAGCAAGAGACTTAAAAATAGGATTAGATTTTGTTATCGGACTACGATTTTGTATCCAGAATAAAGGAGGATGTCTCTTAACAAGAGATGGAATAATGCTCTTTAAAAACTTAACTTATACACCAGTACAAACAGTAACATTGCCAACAGTATATAGAACACTAAACACACATAAAATGGGTTTGCTTCCAGAAACATGTTGCGACGATTGCCAAAATAATCAATGCCAAAGAAGCAACCTGTTAAAAGAAAATAAAAATGTAAAAGAAAACCTAGAAGAAATTAGAAATTATACTCTACTTAATGCAGAAGGACAAGAATGTTTAGCAGATATAGAAAAGGATTATACCCTAATAAGTATAGAGACCTAGTTTTATAATTTTAGGAAAGGAATGGACAAAATAGGAATAATAAACTGACCAAAAGATTTAGAAAATATAATATCTATACTAGATAAAATGGAAATAATAGGAGAAAGACCGTTAGCCCATTGGGATGCTAACGAAATAATGTGTAAATTAGATATAATTAATTCAGAATACACTATAAAAACAGCACCTATAGAAGCAAATAATGAAGATACTAAATAATTTGATATACAAATAAAGGAACTTTTACAATTAGAAGTAATAAGAAGGTCTACCTCTAGACATAGATCGGCCGCGAAACATGAGTGCTATAGACCTAGAAGTATTAGCTATAATATACGGGTTAAATAGTTTTAAGTTATATATTTTAAATAAGGAGGAAATTCTAGTTAGAACAGATTGTGAAGCTATAGTTAAATTTCATCAAAAAATAAATGATAAAACTAGTAGTAGAAGAAGATGACTAAATTTTACAGACACCATATCTGTTTATAAGAATATAGTATTTGAGCATATAAAAGGAAAAGAAAATGAATTAGCAGACCAGTTAAGTAGATTACAACTGGGAATAAATAAATAAGTTTAATCCGACTCATTTGTTTTCAGCATGAGACCAACAGGACAACCTCCTGCAGATAAAGGCAAGGGCGTAGCTTTGTCTTCAGATTCATATCAACAGACAATGTTAGGAAATTTAAATTTTAGACCACTAGAATCTTTAGAAACAATGGAAAGAATTCACTTCAACCCATTTAACTTAATTGCTTACCCTGAGAGCAACATATCATTTAGAGTAAGGCCAGACTATATTTTAGATAGACCCCAAAAGTGTTTAGTAGATAATCTTTGGATATCTTATAATAGACAAAACCGTAATCATTTTATGGCATCCATGAATTCTTTATGCCATTACATGACAGAAAAAAGTAGGCCTAGATTTAAATACTATGTAGTCATTCATGAAAAAACTAACGGAATTTTCCAAACATGGTTAGAAGTGTTAGATTAAATACAAGGTTTTAAAGCCCCTCTTTTCAAAGGTTTTAATGATTTTACCGAAGCCACAAATCATGCTAGAGGATATTTAGGACCAAACTATTATATATCTACATCACTCAGATAGAACCCAGATCAAATACCTCAGTATAATTTGCAAAAAAAGACTAGAAAGATTATTTTCTGCAACCATTGTTCTTCGATGACGGAGAATTTCAAGAAGCTAAATGCTCAGAAAGAATCACTCCTCATGGAAAACACTAGATTAATAAAGCAGATACAACTATTAGAAGAGAGACTCAACCATCAGACAAATGTAAGCAAGACAGATGCACAAACACAGACTCAGACTCAGAGTTCTCCATCTCCTCAAAAAAATGGATGAGAAGGGTGTGCATTTCCCACTAAATGCTCAGAAATCCACTGTACCGGATGTTGGTACAGCTAGTCCGGTTCAAAAGGTGACCGATAAAGATAAAGTAAACCCGTTAATGGCTGTCACTTTGCCAAAAAGTGAAGATGAAGGATGTTCTTCATCAAAACATAAGCTAACAAAATCAGGTAATAAGATTTTAAAGAAGATTTTAATATCTAAAAGAAAAAATGAAACAATAGAGACTATAATCAAATAGACTTTAGGCAAATTCTTTAGCAACCAGACACAAGATAAACATATAAATGGACAGTCAGATGGACAACCCACTAATTTGGACAGAACTATTCCAGAGATAAATAATACAGACAATAATTCTTCAAGATCAAACGAAGATGATAGTATTGCACACTTCCAGGATGCTCAAGATCCATACGAAGACGATGACTTAGGAATGAGCTTCGACTCAATTGCCCTGCACAACTTGGATACATAGTAAAGACAATATACAATTTGTATTATTAGATAGTGTAGTCAGGTGGGGATGCCCACTTTATGTCTTGTAATAATCAGTGTCAGAGTGCTTCCTTTATCACTACTTTCCAAAAGAAAGAAAAACTGTTGAAGCATGCATCAAAATAAGTCTGGAAGAAAAATTAAGATTATTAAGATGGGGCCCA
>NC_061114.1:5930025-5937932 GCF_002878395.1 Capsicum annuum | reverse complement strand
AAATGATTACGGTTTTGTCTATTATAAGATATCCAAAGATTATCTACTAAACACCTTTGGGGTCTATCTAAAATGTAGTCTGGTCTTACTCTAAATGATATGTTGCTCTCAGGGTAAGCAATTAAGTTATATGGGTTGAAGTTAATTCTTTCCATTGTTTCTAAAGATTCTAGTGGTCTAAAATTTAAATTACCTAACATTGTCTGTTGATATGAATCTGAAGACGAAGCTACGCCCTTGCCTTTCTCTGCAGGAAGTTGTCCTGTTGGTCTCATGCTAAAAACAAATGAGTCGAATTAAACTTATTTATTTATTCCCTGTTGTAATCTACTTAACTGGTCTGCTAATTCGTTTTCTTTTCCTTTTATATGCTCAAATACTATATTCTTATAAACATATATGGTGTCTGTAAAATTTAGCCATCTTCTTCTACTACTAGTTTTATCATTTATTTTTTGATGAAATTTAACTATAGCTTCACAATCTGTTCTAACTAGAATTTCCTCCTTATTTAGAATATATAACTTAAAACTATTTAACCCGTATATTATAGCTAATACTGCTAGGTCTATAGCACTCATGTTTCCTTTTTCTTTATATGCCCCACTGTGATAACCACATATTTGTTCTTCATTTTTATTACTATATTTATTAGGCATGCTTTTAAAATAACTCCCCATCCTAAATCACTTCCGTCTGTTTGAATGATTATATAATCTGATTCTACTGGAATTTTTAGGTCTGGAATATTTTTAATTTTTTCTTTTATTTTTTGGATTAATTTAATGTCTTCTATATTGAAGTTTTTCTGCCCTTTACTACCGGTCTTTGTGTATAATGGTCCTGCTATTTTTCCTAAGTATTGAATAAAATTTCTTGTATAATTTACCAATCCTAAAAATTTTTGTAAATCTTTTGTCTTTTTTATTTATCTGGCATTTCTAATACTTTCTTTGCAATGTGTGGTTGAAGTTTTACCTTTCCATTTCCTTAAGTTATTCCTAGAAAATTAATATAAGTCTTATATAATTCCATTTTCTTTTTACTTATTATTATCCCATGTTGAACAAATAATCTAAAAATTATTTGTAAGTGTCCTAAGTGTTCTTGTATATTTTGACTGAACACCAAAATATCATCTACATATACTAATATAAAATGTTTATACTCTCCAAATATATTATCCATCTTTCTTTGAAAAATGGGTGGAGCTGTCTTTAAACCAAATGGCATAACTAACCATTCAAAATGTCCACCTGGACATGTGAATGCAGTCTATTCTATGCTGTTTGGGTGCATTTTGACTTGCCAGTATCCTGACTTACAGTCAAATTTACTATATACCTTTTTATTTTGAATTCTATTAATTAACTCACTTTTATCTGGTAGTTTATATGCATCTATTCTGGTTTTATCATTTAATCTTTTATAGTTAATTACCATACGAGTTTTACCTCTTATTTGTTCACTATGATTTCTTACCATAAAGGCGGTTGATCTATGTCTATAGGTAGATCTTCTTATTACTTCTAATTGTAAAAGTTCCTTTATTTGTATATCAAATTCTTTAGTATCTTCACTATTTGTTTCTATAGGTGTTGTTTTTATAGTGTATTCTGAATTAATTATATCTAATTTACACATTATTTCGTTAGCATCCCAATGGGCTAACGGTCTTTCTCCTATTATTTCCATTTTATCCAGTATAGATATTATATTTTCTAAATCTTTTGGACTATTTATTATTCCTATTTTGTCCATTCCTTTCCTAAAATTATAAAAATGGGTCTCTATACTTATTAGGGTATAATCCTTTTCTATATTTGTTAAGTATTCTTGTCCTTCTGCATTAAGTAGAGTATAATTTCTAATTTCTTCTAGGTTTTCTTTTACATTTTTATTTTCTTTTAACAAGTTGCTGCTTTGGCATTGATTATTTTGGCAATCTTCGCAACATGTTTCTGGAAGCAAACCCGTTTTATGTGTGTTTAGTGTTCTATATACTGTAGGCAATGTTACTGCTTGTACTGGTGTATAAGTTAAGTTTTTAAAGAGCATTATTCCATCTCTTGTTAAGAGATATCCTCCTTTATTCTGGATACAAAATCATAGTCCGATAACAAAATCTGATCCTATGTTTAAGTCTCTTGCTAATATTTTATTAACATTGTAGATTGGGTTATAGAATTTATTGCATGTATTTAAAAAAACTTATCTGTGTTTTTCTATGTAAAAATTGTAAATATTCTGTAATCCCTCCATTTGAGTGGCTGTTATAGGTCTTTCAAGTACCTTTAGTAAATGTTCTGGTACTATTTCTTTATTGATTAGACAGCTAGTACATCCGAGATCTACTAATGCTAAAGTTTCTATCTCCACATCTTTTATTTTAATTTTTACTAATACTTTTATGGTATAGAATTCTTTATCTTCGTTGCATATTAGACTAGTGTCATTCTCTTCTAGATTCATAAGTTCTGCCTCCAATTTTTCTAAATGTATAGCTTCTTGTGTATCTATTTCTTCTATGTCGATTTTGGTTTTTCCTTTTTCCAGGATGGTTAATCTTTGTTCTAAATCATTTACTTGGGTTTCTAAAGTAGATACTCTTAGATTTAGGATTTGATTATTTGCCTGGTTCTATTTTTATTTTTAAAGTGTTTTCTATACAATTTATACATGCTTCTAAGTAACATTTTTTGCATTTAGCTCTGTTGTCTTTACTTGGATACCAATTGCATATACGACATCTATTACTGTCTAAACCATATATATATATATATATATATATATATATATATATATAAAGTGTAGGTCACACCTAAAGTATAGTAATGACCTATTACAAACCGAAGCTATAAAAAAGTGGAACTATTACGTCCCCGCTACACCCATTCTAAGGAGCGTTTCTTTCACTCGTTTTTGGCACGTCCAACGTCCTTTTAAATAACAAAATTAAGTGGCTAAAAACATTAAAACTACAGAACTTTTAATTTTCAAGGGATCTATGAACCCTAATTTCTATTTAAGCCAATTCGGGGCAAACTAAGAATCCTAATTCCCAAATTTGTCTTTCAAAATATAAATTGAAGATCATTTGTTTGAAGAATTGGTAACTAAATGTTAATAAAATTATTTTTTTTCAATTGAAAAATATTAATTGAATTAATTTTTTTTATTTATTCATTTTAAGATATGGGTCCCGCCTTCCATTGCTTCTTCTTCACCAAAATCACCATTACAACACCACCATGGACACCATCATCATCAAACTCAAATCTTTACCACAATAATTTTAAGAATTCACCATAGATTTTAGGGAAAAATTCAGAAATAGCCTACTTATTTCCTTAATTATGAGTTTCATAGCAACAGTTTTATAATTACATAATATAGAAAGTTGTATTTTGTATTTTTGTAAACTATTGCTACAAAAATATAAATACATATGATTTTTACAGCCCTTATGATCGATATGTATTTTGTATTTTTGCAATCTATTGTTACAAAAATACAAATACAAACAAATACATATGCTACAAAATGTAATTTGATAAAAGTGTTGTTAATTTTTGTAATTTAATACTTAAGTATGCTATTTTATGTATTTTTTTCCTAGATTTTTTTATCGGAATCACAATACAACTATTAGTATAACAAACAACCACCATAAAATTCAATATCCACTACTAAAATTTCCATCGGAATCACAATATCGCCATTGTTAACATCCAAAGTTACAAAAACAACCACAAATTCGCACTTACAACACTACTAAATTCTAATGACGCCTTACAATTGGCAATAAAACTTTCCCTTTTCCTTTTGTCTTCCTCTTCCCGCACCTGCCACCACAAAATTTCATCTTTCAACACATAAACCACTTCTCCGAAAAATACAAATGGAGATTGAAGTGTGTTAAATTCCTTCACATGAATGGTGGACTTCATACACTCCAAACTCATCGCTTTTTTGTTGGAAAATTCTATTAGGAAGTTCATGGTACTAACGAAATTTCATCGACCTCCAAAGCGCATTGAAAAACACCTTCCTCCAATCTTTCTCCTTGTAATTTCATCTCAAGATCTAAAAGTATCGATTGAAAACTTTTTACTTTCGTCAAAAAATAAAATTTCAGCGACCTTCACTTTTTTCTTTGCTGCTATCTATCTCACGACTCATCCATATTGAGAAGCCTTTGAATCTTGATTTGCTTGATGCTCTATTACTGTATGTGTTTGTTGGTTATGTTCCCTTTTAGAGAAGATGAGAGCGATGAATGGGGTAAGGAAGATGACTTGAAAATTTTTCTTTAAAAATAATGTTTAAAATTATTTTTGACGTGGAAAATGATCTGGAAAGTGACATGGAGCAAGTGGAGTACACTCCACTCATTGAACTTGGGCATGGATATCGCGGGGAGGTAATAGTTCCACTTTTAAAAAGTTTAGGTGTGTAATAGGTCACTACAATAGTTTAGGTGTGACCTAGACTTTTCGTGTATAGTTTGGGGTGGAAACGATGACATTTTCCTATATATATATATATATATATATGACAGCATGAAAAATTATTTACATTCTCGATCAAAGATAATCCAATAAGCAAATTATTCTATCGTAGTTTAATATCTCAATGAGACTATTTACTTTTAATTTTTGGGACATATATACTTTTTTTTTCTAAATTCTAACAAAGTAAACAACATTTAGAGCATGTTTGGATTGTCTTATTTTAAATGTTTTAAAACCAAAATAGCTTTTAAACACTTTAGAGAAAATGTCATATTTCACCCTTGAACTATACTCAAAACGGCTGAGACACACCTCAACTTAACGGGGGTCCTATTTCACGACCCAAGCCGGGGCCCTAGCCGCAACGGACATCCCAAACCCTGAAGGCCCAGACATCCCTATCTATCTAGTAATCATGCACAACATTCATTTATTAGAGGAAAATGCGAAATTATATAACATAACAGAATTATGGTCATAAGTCTGATATGAATTCAACAAGGGTAAATGAAATTCAAAACCATCTAATGAAATCTGAAAACCGTCTGCGAAATCTCTACTACATGGCTAATAACAACTGTCTGAAAACTGGGACAAGGCCCCCAGCAGAACAAAACCATAACTAATGATAAATGTCTGAAGCATAATTAGGCCTTCTGAAATATAGAAGGCTCACCGACTGGACTCTGCAAGCTGTCTGAAGAAATCTACTGCTTATCGAGACCCCTAGACTATGCCTCAAAACCTGAAAGGTTGGGGGTCAATACAGATGTACTAGTACGCAGAGCAATCCAAAATAAATCTTTTAATGTAACAAAAATAGTTGAGAGCTAATCATAAAACATCATATAGGATACAAATTCCAAAATAGATGAGCATTTTTTATAATCATAAAACCTTGTTGTCAATGCAATTTCTGATCTTTGTATTACTTCTGAGTTAGGTGGCACTCCCCAACAAGTCTGATATTCCATGGGCTATATGAAATCCGCCATTAACTCGGCGGGGAAGCCCCCAACCCAAGTGTGCCGCTAGGGTTAGAGTGTCTGAGTCTGATACGCCACACGACACTAGGCCAGCGTATAATAATATACCCGAATTGATAAATTACGATTTTGGGAAATGAGTTGTCTAAACTCAGGCCTTCTTCGGGGAACCATATAATCTCTCTTTATGTCCTATTTTAGTCTATTCTAAACCATGCATCATTCTAGTTTCTAAATTTGAAAATTTGATTTCAAATATGCATTCTATTCTATTCTGAATTAACATGGCATTATTTGAGTTGGTATCCTCACACCAAGACTTGCAAGTCCTATTTCTGATCTATAATGCATCATGCATAATTCTTTCATCAAAACTCAATTCAGACCACCCTAACATGCCAATGGTATAAGAGATTTCATGTTTCGAAACATAAGTCAAAACTATGCAAGAATTCTTCAAACGTACGGTGGTCATGTTCTTTTGGCAAAATCATGCACTCTTTCATTATATATATATGCAACATTTATCAACATGCACAACCCTCTCTTTTGATTCCAAAATCATATTCAAGGCATAGTATAAATCAAGACGTTTCATATCATGCTTTTCAAATTGCATTCAAAATGATTCATAGCATATCATATGTAAGCGAAAATCATAGCAAGAGAGGGATTTTATTATAATTCATGCTCTCAATTGAATACTCATCCTTAAACACATGCATACATACATATAGAATTCCAAATCAATTCGGTGAAAGGCCTAAAGACCAAAACAATGTCATTGAAACTCATAAATCTAAAACCCTTTTCTAAAAATCATGATTTCTATGCCCATAAAATTTTAGAAAAACCCCACGTACCTCAATTAAAAAAAATAATGGATGATTCTCGAAGCCTACAGTTTGGAAATTCTGAATCTTCAATCAATCTTGAAAATCCACGGTTAAACCTTGAGTTATTTGGGTTTTTAGTTTGAAACCCTAGAGAGTGTTCTTGTGAATTTTTGATGAAAATATGAATAATGTGGTCACTTGGGAGTATAATCCCGTGTTTAAGCTGATAAGGGGTGAAAAAATACCTAATATGCCCTTAATGAGACGGAATAAAATATAACTAGGAGCACGGTTTTATGGGCCCGCGCCACAATCGCGGTGGCTCACTGAAAATTGAAGAATAGTATTCTTAAGGTCAACGCGACACGGAGCCATCGTGTTGTCCCACTGGTTGGGACCTGAAACTTTAGCGCGACATGCCAAGCACAAAAATGACGGTATTTTTTGACTAGGACTTAAACTAGCCATAACTTCTTACCCGGGTATCGAGTTTGGGAGAATCTTATATCGACGGAAAGCTCATTCAATTTTTCACAAGATAAAAAATTCAAAATTAGAAAAATTATATATGATTTAAAATTTACTCACTTTGGAAGTAAAAAATGAGACTAAGTCTCTTTGACACCATTCTAGTCGTTTAACTCTAAGAGCATACTACCACGAGCTAACGCATGGACAATGTGGGGTTTTACATCCTATTACCCCCTGAACTAATTAAAAATATAATTTTGACAACCTTAATGCATACATGGCACACACATGTGCCTATGTGGACCCTTTAGTGTGTTGTGCCACATATGTGCCAAGTAGGCACTAAGGGTGTCAAAATTATACTTTTAATTAATTCAGGGGGTAATAGGACCCCCTTTAAGTTGAGGTGTGTCTCAGATGTTTTGGGTATAGTTCAAGGGTGAAATAGAGCATTATCTCAACACGTTTATGTGTGAACTTTTCTTAAGTCTCGTGTTTTCCAAACATGTTCTATCTCTTTTATTTTAATTGTTCTTTTAGTTAGTTTAAAATGGAGGATTCTCTTGTTATCTCGACATTGTATTTTTCTCCACGGGTTTTCCAAATGGCTTAAGTCAAAAGAAACAAAAAATGTGAGGCTTCCAAATTCACAGGAAATCCTGCAAGAGTCGTGTTGGAAAGATTCAAGGATTTCACTTTCCGGTGATGAGAATCACGAGTAACTCCTACCCAATGGCAAACAGTAGCAGCAGAAGCTCAACTTTTTTTCCTATAAATATAAATATACATATCAACCAAGTCTAGAAGATCATTGTTATATATATATATATATATATATATATATATATATATATATATTACAAATCAACCAAATCTTGTTTTATTCTGCATTGTGCTTAAATTCTTTGTAAATAGTCTCACTTTCATATTCTCTATAATACTTACTACTTGCTTAGTCCTATAATAAGTGTCACCTTAATAAACCAAAATTATTATTAACTAAGGAATTCTAGACAAAAATTCATAAGTTTTTCCACTTATACTCTTGTACTCCATCTTCCAATTTTCAAGAGACATTTATTAAATAGGGGTAATTTAGT
>NC_061114.1:5811535-5929925 GCF_002878395.1 Capsicum annuum | reverse complement strand
TAAAGGAGATGATTTTTGCTATGATAACATTTTGTTCTTTTTGGGGCGGCCGTTACCACTATTATATAATAAATCAATAATTATTGTTTAGTTGGCTTGGGAAAAAAAACAGCTAGACCGTTTCCGATTGGTTGGTTTTAAAAATATTTCTCCATATTACCAACTCTCAGCAAGCTAAGAACAAAATTTGCTTTCACGTTCTACAATTGGTGTTGAATTTTCTGCAAGAACTATTCATGTTGATGACAAAATTATCAAAGCTCAAATTTGGGACACTGCTGCTCAGAAAGGTACCTATTTATTAAATCGTGACGGATACAGAATTTTAAGTCGATATGCAATTGTTTTTAATGCACGCACACCAACATAACACATAAAAGGGAAAAGGCTCAAATATACCACTATCAGAAATGACTCATTTATGCCATCAGTTAAAAGTTGAGCTCATTCATGCCATCGCCGTTATAAAACCAGCTCATCCATGCCATTACTTTTTAATGGTGGTTTTCAAAAACAACTTTGCCACGTGGCCTTTTATTAGAGGTCCACGTCATTAATTAAAATAAGCAAAAAGGCTCAAATATGCCATTGAACTATCAGAAATGACTCATTTATGCCATCAGTTAAAAATTCGTCTCATTCATGTCATCACCGTTATAAAATCAACTCACTAATGCCATTACTTTTTAATGATGAGTTTTTAAAAATAGCTTTGCCACGTGGTCTTTTATTGGAAGTCCACGCCATTAATTAAAAGAAATCAATACTAATTTCAAAATATCTGAAATTAGTTAGTATCGGGATTATTTATACCAGCATTTATACCATAATGATGGGAGAAGTTATCCCATATACATGGCGGGATAATTGGAATAGCAGACTTCTTTTAAACCATTATTTGAAAATGATTTTTCAACATTGTATGTTGCACTAATTCGTGATGGGAGAAGTTATTCCATATGCATGGCGGGATAATTGGGATAACAGACTTCTTTTAAGTCGTTATTTGAAAATGATTTTTTCAATAATGTATACTCCCCTAATTCGTAATGGGAGAATGGAGAAGTTTTGTTGGTACGGCTCTTTCTTTTTCTTGATTGCCCTAATCGTTCTTTGGTTTATTTTCTTGCAACTTTGGAGTATATATTGGAGTCACTTGAATTAAAACTAATCAGTTACTATAGGATAGAATTTTTGAGGTTTCTGTTAAGTGTAGAATTTATAATGATTTAGAATCAACTAGAAATAGCCAAAGGATATACATTAATCACTATTTTTTCTGATTAGAAAATAGTTGTTGTTGTAGAAAAAAATATTTTAATGGGTGTGGGTCGGGTTATGTTAAATGAATCTGTTGTTTTTAATGACTCTAAGATATTTTAAAATTAATACTGATTTATTTTAATTAATGTCGTAGACCTCTAATAAAAGGCCACATGACAAAACTGTTTTTGAAAACCCACCATTAAAAAGTAATGATATGGGTGAGTTGATTTTATAACGACAATGGCATGAATGAGCTGAACTTTTAACAGATGGCATAAATGAGTCATTTCTAATAGTTTAAGAGCATATTTGAGCCTTTTTCCTTATTTTATTAATGACATGGACATTTAATAAAAGGCCACGTAGCAAAATTGTTTTTGAAAACCACCATTAAAAATTAATGGCATGGATGAGCCGATTTTGTAACGGCGATGACATGAATGAGTCAAACTTTTAACTGATGGCATAAATGAGTCATTTCTTATAGTTCAATGACATATTTGAGCTTTTTCTCTACATAAAATGTTTGACCATATTTGCTATTTGCATTTGATAAAATCCCAACTTGTCCTCTTACTATTTATAACAATAGTGCATTCAGAATTTAGACGTTGAGAAAATAAATGGATTTTGAAATTCTTATCCAGGTTATCTATTTGTTTTTTCATTTATATTGAAAGAATTCAATTGTGAAATATGCCATGAAAGAAGTGGTTATGTTGACCTTATGCTACGATTCTTCCTTCTCTTGTTAAATATCTAGTTAGATGATCACTGCGTCTACTACTTCTAACATATCCGCGCCTCTCCCTGAATTATATCTAATCATTTTTCATGTGTAATAAAAAGGTATCAAACCATCACTTGTGCGTGTTGAAAGAATTCGTTGTGAAATATGCTACAAAAGAAGTGGTTATGTTGACCTTATGCTACTATTCTTCGTTCTCTTATTAAATTTTCTAGTTAGATGATCACTGTGTCCACTACTTTAACAATATCTGCGCCTCTCCCTGAATTATCTAATCATTTTTCATGTCTCATAAAAAGGTATCGAGCCATCACTAGTGCATATTATCGCGGACCAGTGGGTGCTATTGGCACAAAATGATTAACTCCTGTTTAGTTAGTTCAGTTATTAGTTCATAGTTTAGTTCAGTAAATATTATTGTTTCAGCGATCCTACTTTGTTTAGGATACTGCCTTCAGCAGTCAATGTTTATTTATATTATGTTGGTCAATGTTTATTTATATTATGTTAGTAGTGTTTGTCTAGGAGTCTTCTTATTTCTCTGTAACTCTATTTAAAACGTTTTCTGCGTTCTTCAATAATAATTTTATCTAGCATTTACTCTGCATTTATATGGCATCAAAGCTCTATACTCTCTAATGAGAACGATCCTATTTTTTTCCCTTCTCTCTTCCTCACGCAGATAGCAGCAATGGCCAACAACAATGGCAACAATCGCAGAGTTCTCAATGCTGATAACACAACGGGTGCTAACATTATTATTCAATTCAACTCTGCATCCCAATCACCAATCAAACTCAGCGGTGGACACCACTTTGCCACCTGGAAAACTCAATTCTCCATGCTTATGTATGGTTACAATCTAGTTGGCCATCTCAACGGGAGTACTCCTGCTCCTACTCTTACCCTCACCATTGGTAACAACGTATCTCCCAATCTTGCTTTT
The DNA here is from genome assembly GCF_002878395.1 of Capsicum annuum. Lineage (NCBI taxonomy): Eukaryota > Viridiplantae > Streptophyta > Magnoliopsida > Solanales > Solanaceae > Capsicum > Capsicum annuum. The sequence goes on along the minus strand of NC_061114.1, from coordinate 5,926,965 downwards.
TTAACTTGGTTCCGTCGGGACCAACTCATCCAGAATGCCCTCATGGCATCTGTTGAACCCACAATTGCTCCAACCGTTGCTGCAGCCAACTCATCCAAATCGGCTTGGGACGCTCTGCACACCACTTATGCAAACAGATCACAAACCTGCGTCTTCAGCCTACGTGGTCAACTTGCTAGCGTCATTAAGGAATCTCCCTCCATCACCAAATATCTTCACACTATTCGGTCCCTTTCGGATGAGTTAGCCATTGTTGGTTCTCCTGTGTCCAATCCTGAGCTCATCGTCAAGATACTCAGCGGTCTAGGTCCTGAATTTCGTGAAATCTCTGCTGCCATTCGTGCATGTAATACGGCTGTCTCATATGAGGAATTGTTTGAGAAGCTACTTGACCATGAACTCTTCCTTCATCTCGAAGATGTTAAGAAACTTTCCAATCCTATAACTGTTGTGGTAGCTACTCTCACCAAATCCAATACCAATAACTGTAACAATCGTCGGTAGAATGATAATTCTCAATATTGGCACCATAATTCACGTCCTAACACTACTCCACAGTGGCCCACAATGGTAGTCAAACTCCAATCAAAACATTGTCACTTAATGCCAACTATGCAATAGGATTGGCCACACCACCAATGTCTGTCGTTCGAAGTCTCATAATCACCTAGAAGCCAAAGCCAACTATGCTGCTGGATTTGCTGTTGCCACCAGGATAGTCGGCTCTGGAGCCACCTATCACATCACAATGGAGCCACACAACCTACAACCATACCACGGTAGCGAGGATGTATCCATGGGTGACGGTAACAAAATTCCCATCTCCCACACTGGTTCTACTCAATTAAATGCATCAAATAATTTTTTTAAGCTAACTCACACTCTTTGTGCCCCATCTATTAAACACAATCTTCTCTCTGTTTCAAAATTTTGTCAAGATAATTCCAAGTCCATTGAATTTTTTCCCTTTGATTTTATTGTGAAGGATCTAAAAATGCGGAAACTGCTGGTGCACAGTTGGACCAACAATGGCTTGTATGAGTGGCCTGTTTCACATCCCCAAGCTCACATGACTGCCACATCCACTCCTTTCACTACTTGGCATCAATGTTTGGGTCATCCTCACTTTAGAGTTCTTAGGTTTATTTTAAATAAATTCTCGCTACCATTTCATGAGCGAGACTAACCTTTTTATTGTAATTCTTGTTTATCTAATAAAGCTCATCAGCCCCCTTTTACTGAATTATCGTTGTGCAGCTCTAAACCACTTCAAATAATCTTTAGTGATTTATGGGGTCCATCACCAGTCTTACCTCTTGACAAGAAGTTGTATTATTGTATTTTTGTTGATCAATATACGAAATATACTTGGCTTTATACATTAAAAAATAAAAGTGAGGTTAAAGAGATCTTTCAAAAATTTCATCCTATGATGGAAAAGCACTTTGACACCAAAATTTTGTCAGTGTACACTGAAGGTGGAGGAGAATATAAAAGTCTTGACCCTTATCTCTCACTTCACAGCATTGAACACCTCACTACTCCACCATATACGCCTCAACACGTTGCACTTGCAGGACGGCGACATAGCCATATCGTCGAAACTGCAAAAACGCTCTTACATGAGGCGTCCCTTCCTCCCCAATTTTGGTCTTTTGTATGTCATCACACCGTCTACCTCATTAACCGTTTGCCCACCTCTCAAGTAGATAACCAATCCCCATTCCAGTTTCTAATTAGAAAATCGCCTGAGTATAGCTCCCTACGAATATTTGGTTGTTTATGCTATCCATGGCTTAAACCATACTCCAAAATAAACTTGAACCAAAATTCACCCCGTGTGTCTATCTCGGGTTTTTCTTATCTCATCACTGTCACTAATTTTTTGACCCTATTTCCGCGAAGGTATACCTATCTCGGGATGTGCAATTTATTGAGAATGTTTTTCCTTTCAAAACGTTGTTCTCCAGTATTGCCCTCAACTCACCTTACCTAAAATGGGATAGTATCATGATTTCAAATTCTTCGGATCCCACACCTAAACTTTCCATCACTCCAGAGCTTCCAATTCCATTATAAACGGACGCCCAAACACCTGTAGAGTCTCGCTTAGTATCTTTTCCTTCTCCATCACAGTTATAGGCCGACTCAAACTCACAATCCGACTCCGATTCTATCACCCTCGTCTTCTACAATTCCTATGATCCCAGAATCCTCTTCTCACCCTATTTCCAGCAGATCACACCACCAGACCTCCCTACAAATATATCAACGCACATACCTACAAACACAAATTGCAGCCCGCGTCCCCTCCTCGTTTATCATGGTAGGAACAAAATTCTACCTACACCCATGGTCCATCAACCAGCCAGTCATATTATTAAACTGGATCTTCCTCTCTCACCACCTAAATGTCATTCTCCTCATACACGTGTTGTCACCCGATCCCAAAGCAAAATCACTAAACCAAAACAAATTTTTGATTACCTAGCCAAAGTGAAGCCCACCATCACACCCACTACTTTTAAACAAGCACAAAAGCATCCTGAGTGGCGTGAAGCTATGAAATAGGAACTTGATGCTTTAATTAAGAACCAAACTTGGGAACTTGTTCCTCCTAACCCAACCAAAAATATTATTTCCCGCAAGTGGATTTTCAGGATCAAAAGGAATGCGGACGGGTTTATTGATAGATATAAAGCAAGGCTAGTTGCGAAAGGATTCACTCAGAGGCCGAGCATTGACTTCCATGCAAATTTCAGTCCAGTCGTAAAGCCTATCACTGTTCAAATCGTCTTCTCTGTGGCACTTCACCATAACTGGCAACTTCGTCAGTTGGACATCAACAATGCATTCCTTTAAGGAAAACTGGAAGAGGAGGTGTACATGGCACAACCTTCGGGATTCACTAATGATGACAAACCAACTCATATATGTAGGCTGCACAAGGCAATCTATAGCTTGAAACAAGCCCCACGGGCATGGTACAATGCTCTAACTGGTTATCTCTCATCTATAGGCTTAATTAAAATGAAATCTGATGCCTCACAACTCGTCAGACAAGGTTTAGGTGAGACAATGTTCGTCCTTGTATATGTAGATGACATTATTAACACTGGGAGCAATACTTCAAGTGTCGATCAGGTCATTGCTTCCCTTGCCTCTAAATTCTCAATTAAAGATTTGGGGAATCTTCACTACTTTATTGGTGTTGAAGTGATACACAACTCTAATGGTTTAATTCTTACCCAAGCAAACTATGTGAATGAGATCTTGAATGATGAGTTAATGACCGACTGCACAAGTGTTTCCATGCCAATGAGTGCAACTGAGTTGCTCACTTTGTCTGATAGTACTCATTTGACTGATGCGACACGCTATCGTCGACTTTTAGGTAGGCTTCAATACCAATCTTTCACTAGAACGGACATTGCCTATGCAGTGAATAAGTTGTCCCAGTTTATGCAAGCACCGTCAGACCTTCACTGGAAAGCTGTGAAGCATGTTCTTCGCTACCTGTGTGGCACCATCCAACTAGGCTTACGTGTAACTCCTATTAAGGACTTCAATCTACATGTATACTCTGATGCAGATTGGGGTGGGGACATTGCAGATAGAGTTTCCACATCTGGGTATATCCTGTTCCGTAGTCACAATCCAATTAGCTAGTCATCGAAGAAACAAAATACTGTCTCTCGCTCCTCCACTGAGTCTGAGTATAGGGCAGTGGCCAATTCCCTTTCTGAAACCATGTGGATTACGAATCTCCTCACTGAGTTGTGCTTTCCAGTACATCAATTGCCTACTATTTATTGTGACAATCTTGGAGCCACATTCTTGAGCAAAAATCCAGTCCTTCATAGTCGTGTGAAGCATGCTGTAGTGGATTTTCACTTTGTTCGCCACCATGTCGAGGCCAAAAAGGTTCGGGTTGTTCATATCCATCGTGCCGATCAACTAGCAGATACTCTCACCAAAGCACTGCCTAAACCTGCTTTTCAGCAAAATCTATCCAAGTTAGGCTTAGTGACCCTTCATCTAACTTGAGGGGGCGTATTGGCACAAAATGATTAACCCCTGTTTAGTTACTTCAGTTATTAGTTCGTAGTTTAGTTCAGTAAATATTATTGTTTGAGCAATCCTACTTTGTTTAGGATACTGCCTTCAGCAGTCAGTGTTTATTTATATTACGTTAGTAGTGTTTGTCTAGGAGTCTTCTTATTTCTCTGTAACTCTATTTAAAGTGCTTTATGCCTTCTTCAATAACAATTTTATCTAGCATTTACTCTGCATTTATATGTGCCTTACTGGTTTACGACATAACACGCCATGTAACATTTGAAAATGTAGCAAGATGGCTCAAAGAATTGAGAGACCACACAGACCAAAACATCGTTGTAATGCTCGTGGGGAATAAGGCGGATCTTCACCACCTCAGAGCTGTCCCCACGGGCGAATCAAGTGGTTTTGCAGAAACCCCACGGGCGAATCAAGTGGTTTTGCAGAAACTTTCTTCATGGAGACATCTGCACTTGAGGCACTCAATGTAGAAAACTCCTTCACAGAAGTACTCGCTCAGATTTATTGAGTGGTTAGTCGAAAAGCACTTGATATAGGAGATGATACGGCATCTGTACCAGGAGGACAAACGATTAACATCGGAAAATATGATGTAACTGCTGTTAAGAAAGGTGGATGTTGCTCCAGTTAAGCAAAAGGATCGATCCAGAGGTGAATATAGAATCTAGAGTCAACATGTTCAGAGTGAGTACGATTCTTTTTTTCCGTATACACAAAGTTCGAGAAGAAAATAATGAATTCAGTTGAACTCACCCTAGATCTGCCTCTGGATGCAAGTATATACATACACACACAACAAATCCCATTTTCAACAAATGTAAGTTAGACAAAAGAACTAATAGCACAGCATATTATGGAGGAAACTAAAGGGGGATAGAAGTACATTTAGTTTACAAGTTTAATTGTTTTATATTTTAATGTGTAATTTGTAAATCAAGAGAATTTCAGCTAAGAAAACTTTCTTGTTGCCACAAGATACTTGCAATAGACTGAATGTCTATGTTTCCTGGACTCCTCAAAAATATCGATGGTGCGTGTTTGATCTTCCAAAAGTAGTGTATTTTTTAAGGATTCTGTCACAAGGCTGCACCATGTAAAGTCCAGATGAGCATAGCCAGTCTCCCTCCAAATTTTGTCGGTAATTTGGACGATGAGGGACAAACATAAGGGGATATTGCGCACTCCTACTTGTTAATTCCTCTGACAGTTTCTTTTTTAAAAAAATATTCTGTTTCAAGATTTTCAAGTTCCGCCCTTATGCAACATTCATAGCAAAAGGTAACAATCAGATTTATTGCAACCAGCTAGAATTTCTGAATACAGAATCATGCACAAATCAAGTACTAAAAGATAAAAGAGAACAATTATAAAACTTTGCAACAATGTTCAACATGCGAGAAGTTGAATATTGATCTTCTGTAGCATTCCTACGACATCTTTCATGTTAGTCCTTCTTGCCGGAGATTCAGCACAAAAATCTAATGCCACTTTCATGATTGAAGCCACAAGATCTAGCTCCTTCTGAAAGCGATTACCCGTTGGTGTTAACAAGTTGGCCTCTATGACGACCATTACTGCATCTGGAAGTGAGTAACTCACCCATTGCTTCAAGCTAAGGTCTCCCTCAAACTCATTAGGCTTTCTCCTAATAAATGTTTCAAGCAACATGACCCCATAACTATAGACATCACACTTTGTTGACACTAGTCCATCCAGTCCATACTCTACAGTCAAACAATTCATTTAAAGATGTAATATACTTTCTTGGTGGGAAAAAAAGAAAGGAGTAATCAGCAAAACTAAGAGACGTACCTGGCGCAATATAACCTAATGTTGCTAAGGTTTTAGTGTATTATTCACCCTGATCTTCACCAAGCAGTTTTGAAATGCCAAAGTCGCTTAGGTGGGAAACCATATCTTCATCCAGCAAGACGTTACTAGGCTTCACGTCACAGTGAATCACAGGCAACGAGCACCCATGGTGAAGATATTCCAAAGCACATGCCACATCAATCATTATGCTTAGTCTCTGCTTGATGTCGAGGAATTAGTTGTGCGAATACAAATACTTCTCAAGACTCCCATTAGGCCTATAATCAAGAACTAATGCCTTGAAATCAAGATTGGAACAACTAGTAATGACTTTTACGAGATTCCTATGGCGAAGGCTACGCAAAACTTCACATTCTGTATCAAAACTCTTGAATGCCACATCCAGTTGCAAATTGAACACTTTAACTGCAATGGCAGTTCCACATCTGAGAATGCCTTTGTAAACAGAGCCAAAACTTCCAGAACCAATCAGATTACTCTCACTAAGGTCATCTGTTGCTTGGAGCAGTTCATAGTATGAAATTCTTTCTCGTGTTATGGTAGACAATGAATCTGCTTGTTGAGGAGCTCTTTTACCTCTTCTATACCTTCTCCATAAAAACACAAATATGATAGGAACAAATAAAATTGCAAGTCCAAGAAAAAGGTATAGAACTAGCAATTTTTTCCTATTTGATTTGGGCTTTGATGATGTTGTGCATGATGGGACACTAAATCTTGAATAACCACACAATGCTTCATTGTAGATGAAAACCAGACTCGAGAGGATCATGAAAGGACCTCCTGAGGGTATTTCACCATACAATTTGTTGATAGAAACATTGAAATACTTCAGGTTTTGAAGTTTTTCCAAAGACATGGGAATGATTCCAGATATGTTATTATGAGAAAGGTCTAGGAATTCCAAACCTACCAAGTTGCTCACTGAGTCAGGTATAGATCCTTGCAACTTGTTGTGTCTCAAAGAAAGGTACACCAAATTTTGCAATCCTCCAATTTCTCTAGGAATTCCATTTGAGAATTGATTCATCGATTGATTCATCGATAGATTCATCTTTGTTACAACCTTTAGATTTCCAATTTCTGGAGGTAAAGAACCCACCATGTTGTTTGACGATAAGTCAAGAACCACTAGATCTTGAAGGTTCCCTAAATTTGGTGATATATTGGAACTCACTTTATTGGAACTGAGATGTATCTCCCTAAGGGAAGTAATATTCCCTAAATAATTAGGAAGAGATCCTGAAAGTTGATTTTGACCCAAGTAAATTTCACCCAAATGCTGCAATTTACATATATGATCACCAATAAACCCTGTAATTTTGTTGTTAGTCAAGTTGAAGCACTGAAGGTTTCTCAATCTTCCAACCAAATTGTTTTCAGACATATCAAGGAACAGTAAGCTGCTTAAGTTCCCAATTTCATTTGGAATTCGCCCTTTGATTTTACAACTTTTGGCGTGAAACTTTAAAAGAGATGTGGAAAGGTTCCTGGCGGAGGCAGGAAGCATGCCGTTTAGAGGGTTGAAAGATAGAGAAAGAACTGTTAAATTTCTGCAATTGGTTAAAGAAGTCAGAAAGCTTAATAATGAGTCGCTAGTTAAATTGTTTTCCTTTAGATTTAGTAACTGTAGATGAGTCAAATATCCAAGAGAATTGGGAATCAAGCCAGTGAGTTTGTTGCCTGAAAGCTCTAGAATAGTAAGTTTTGAACAATTGGAGATGGAATGAGGAATAGTCCCAACAAGATTGGTTAAACCCAGATAAAGTTCTTCAATGTTGGGTAAGGTAGAACACATGTTTGATGGGAGGCTTCTAGATAGTTTATTGTTTGTAAGAGCAATCGCTCTCAGCCCGGATATGTTGAAGATCTCCATTGGGAGTGGACCACTGAATCTATTACTCTGAAGATCAAGTTTTTCCAACTCAATGAGATTCTTATTTCTTTGGGTATTTCACCTGGAAACACATATTGTGGATTACTAGTGAGTTGGTTCAATCTATTTTTGTTAAGATATTAGAATTGCATCTTGTTTAAGTTGTCAATCTCCCGTGGTAGAATCCACTAAAATTTTAACTTTTGTATTGTTGGTGATATGAATGTATTAAAAGAAGAAAGAAAAAGAATACGTAAAGAAGATAAATATATTTTTAATGGAGCGATTAATCTGGCTTCTCTCCATGCCTAATATCACCAAACTTAGATACCTCAATTATTCAATAACCCAAATTATCCCTGCAATTACTGTGTAATAAAGTACAATTCCGAAGCAATTAGATACAAGCATTCATAATATAAAAACATACCTGTGAAATGGTTATATCCGAGATACAATTGCTGCAAGTTACTCAATCTTCCAATTTCACTATGTATTGGTCCATCAAACTCATTTTTTGATAAAGTCAATACTTGTAGTTGTGAACAATTTGACAAGCTTGTAGGCATATGACCGTAAAGCTTGTTTCCGGATAGATAAAGCCCTTTGAGTATTGGGAGACCATTACATAAACCATTGGGAAGACTTCCTGATAAACTATTGCCAGTAAATGCAATGAATTCGATCCTAGAAATATTGAAAATTGTAAATGGTATAGAACCCATAAGTTGATTATATTGTATGGACAACCAGTTCATGTTGTGAAGATTGCCAATCCCTTCTGGGATGTTTCCTTGAAGTGAATTAGAAGATATATCTAAAGTCTCCAACCTCGAGGCATTCGAGAGTGACAGAGGAACAGAACCTATGAGCTTGTTACCCCTCAACTTTAATTCTCTAAGGTTTATAAGACTTCCAATCACTTTTGGTATTTGGCCCTCTATGGAATTGAAATTCAGATTCAAAGTATCAAGTGTGGAAATATTAGAAAATGAACAAGGGATGGAACCAGTGAAACGATTATTTCTAATATTAAGAACTTGAAGTCGGTATAAAAACCCAAACCAAGAAGGAATCTCCCCTATGAAGTTGTTGAAACTTAAATCAAGAAACTTGAGCCGACTCAAGTGTGTCATTTCTTGAGGCAAATTTCCATGGAAATTGTTGCTTTCCAAGTCAAGAGAAAGAAGAAATGTGAGCTTTCCGAATTCACGGGGAATACTTCCTGTAAGAGCCATGTTAGAAAGATTCAAGGACTTCACTCGCTGGTGACGAGAACCACAAGTGACTCCTACCCAATGACAAACAAAAATAGCGGGAGACCAACTTTTATCTAAGAACTGAAAGAGGTCCGAAATAATTTGAGATTTTAAGGAGAGAAGAGCTAATTGATCAGTGGTAATGTTGGTTTGGGTCATGACAGAACTAGCCATAAGCAGGAAGTGTGTTCAGAGAAAAAATGTGAAGGTTTTCTCCATTATTGCAAAAATTAGTAGGTATACTCTATAACATGTGTTTGAGACTTTAAATAGCAATGAGGTCTTCGTTTTGATTAAATCAATAGTAATACCACCAAATCAACCAAGTCTTTCACATCTCAATCAGAATTAGAAATATGGTTGCAAAAAGTCCTCCATTCTGTCAGACTTGGCAAGTCAACCAAGTCTTGCTTTAATGTTTGTGTGCTTAATTCTTTGTAAATAGTCTTTCTTTCATATTCTGTAGAATTGTGTGGTGAGGAGTGTTATGAGAACAGACAGGAATAGACAATAAGACAAGCAAAAGAAAAACAGGATGAACACAGATTTACGTGAAATCCTTGACGGGAAAAACCACGGGCAGAGGAAGAGTGAACGTATGTCCAACAACCAAAACACAACCCACTAAATGAACCGCGAACTTTTCAGACCCCTACACTTCCACCACAGACCCCCAAAAAAAAATCAAAAACATGGGTTGCACCGCAAACTTTTCAGGACCGGATCAAAAAAATTCGGATCACAAACTCTAACAAAGAGTAGTGCCACACTTACTAACCAATACTATTGTGTTTAGGTCAAACTAGCACTAGTGGATTTATCACAGGGAATGAGAGCCTTCCTAGATAGTCAAGTTTTGTCCAATGAATTACTATCTATAATGATGAAATGAATAATTTATTTAGAAAACACTTCATTCATTATTTTGTTCATCAAAAAATGTCTTTTTATCAGTCACTTATACCATGCTGATGGCTGATTATACTATCTAGGTCTTATGTTATGAAAACTAATGTCTTGTTAATTATTTGGTTGCTCCAAACACTAATATCTAATGCTAATAGAATTGGAGAATTAAACCAACTCGTTGATGTAACTGGTAAAGTTGTTGTCATTTGACCAGAAGGTCACCAGTTCGACCTGTGGATACGGCCTCTTGCAAAAATGCAGGGTATAACTACGTACGATAGATCCTTATGGTCTAGCCCTTTCCTAGACCCCTTGCATAACAGGACCTTAGTGCACCAGGCTGCCCCTTTATTAGCCTCAACAACAACTTTTCTTTTAAATATCCAGACCACTTGTGAAGAAAAAAAGACTTTAATGATATATTTCAGGCATAAAATATAATTGCATAAAAGGACTTAAAGTAATGGTTGCAATGCTTCGAGGTAATTCTGTAATGGTCCTTATACGCCTGTGGGATCACTCTAAAGAATTTATGATTTATGTATATTTCAGGGCGGTGAGAGGAAGTGCAAAATAAGAATTGATTTGCATAAAGAAAAGGTGGAACTTGAGAATCTCTATCCCCCAGGCGATTGGACTGGAGACACTACAACAATAAAAGTTATTAGAAGCAATAAATATGCATTTTAACAAAGAGTGCTAAAGCTTTTGCTGACATTAGTTAATTGACATAGCGGCAATAAGTATGCACTTTAACAAAGAGTGTTAAAGTTTTTACTGACATTAGTTAATTGAAATTGAATCCAATGGCACTATAGAATTTACGACATTTATAAAGAGTGCTAAACTGCAATTGTATGTAATAATATTGCCTCTAATAAACATCTTTTGCTGAACCGTTGCAGACATAAAGTGGTGAGCTAAAAGAACATTTTTTGCTGCCACCGCTTGAAGTCAATGCCAGAAAATTTTCCGGGCTTCTCCGCCGGTGCCATCGTTGGTGGAGCATTTGTGCGTCTTGATGTGGCAATATTGTTTGCCCCTACATACATTGTCGCATCCATCATTTGACTTTCAGTTGTCATTTTTCCTATCACCATAAGACAGAAAACTTAGTATTTTTCAGAATACTATTTATAAAGTTAAATAACTTGAAATTCTTCTTCTTGTTTCTAGTTAACGATGAAGTTTTTATTACTTCGAATCGTCAACTGAGTGAACCTTAACTTGTGATAAATATTTTATGTCTTCTAATCACTAGTTAAATTCAAGTGGAGTAGAAAGCCTAAGCCTTAATCTCCAAAAACAAGCAATACAGATTCTTGTTAAGTTATTCCTTAAGATTGTTACGGGTACGTAGAATCTGTATAACAGAACAACAAATTCAACTTGAGTTCAAGTATGAACAAGAACACAATGAAGGATTAAATACCCTCAACACAAAGATCAAAAAAGACCTTTCCAAGAGGTGTATTTATTTTTTAGAAAATAAAGATGAAATAGAAATGATTAAGGCCAAGTCGTCCGAATTCACGGATTTTCCTTAAGGAATAATTCCCCTCACCGTACCCGAGGTTATGGAATCTTCCTTCCAGGATAAAATGGCCTTCAATCCGACTATAGCGGTACCTCAAATAGGTGGATTCTTCGAACACACTCACGGTTTGAATGATCACACTCAGAGTATTTTTAAGACAAGAAGAAGAAGTTTGTAATTTGAAAATTTCTGTATTTTCTACCTCTAACCTGTGGATGAAAACCAGGTTTTTTATAGCCACAAGATGCCTCTTTAGAAAGGAGGCAATGGTTCACTCCAAAGGTTGCACCTTTGCTGTAAATTCATATCTGTTCATCAAAGATTGCATCCTGAACAATCATATCTTTCCATGAATCAGTGTGTCTTTTGCTGAATGGTTGTATCTGTTTATTCAACTAGTGCATCAGTTCAGTTAAATAACAGAAAACAGTGCACCAGTTCTAAAGCAATGCAATATTTCCGAAAACAGTGCATCAGTTCAACAGTTCTGCATCACTGTTCACGTAAAACAGTAGCATCGTGTCACTGTTACTGCATGTAAATGGATAATTAAAACTCAGAAATATTTCCTGCGTTTTTCATCATTGTTCAGATTTTTTCAAATAAAATTTGTCCAAAAAGAAAGATCTCATCGATTGATCATTTGCCAAATCGAAATCCAAAGCTAAGCCGAGCGAGCGATCACGACGGTGGCGTGTCGCATCTCTATTTCCTTGCCTCACTTACCATGTGGAGTAAGTGTTTCACAATATAAACACTAAAAAGTTCTCTTCTTCCTCCAATGTGGGAGAAAGAGTAAGCTTTCCAAATTAGGAGTACACTTTCCAATTTGGGTGTCTCCTTTTCCTCCACCATTTCTTCTCTATTTCTCATTCACACTTCTATGAGCCCAATACATACTGGCCTAGAACTAGTTAGAAATAGTCTTTTTAAAGAATGGGTGTTCCCCGTTGTTTGTTCGAAAATTGCTATAATTAGACCGTGATGGAACTACTTTTATAGGGATTAGTATTCTCAAGCCCCCATGGAGTTTAACTTGGCATTTAATTAAGCTTTTAAGTAAATTGTAGCAAACTACTATAGCCTAGAGCAAAATTTATCCTATTTAGCTTGATTTGATAGCTTCAAACTTAGTATCAATAACATTACAACAACATATCTAGTATGAGTTTGAAAAGAGTAAAGCGTATGCAGAGTTACAACTAGTGTTGGCCAATTGAGTCGATAGTGATGTCTTTGTAGCAATCGCAAAATCAAAAGTAGGTTTGCGGATTCAATGGAACTCAAAGAATTTTGGGTCGAACACTGTGAGTATGTGTGAATAACAAGCAAGTAGAGAAATTCAGAGTTCTGGGTTCGAACTTTATTTATGTGTGTGAAAAACAAGCACATATTGAATTAGTTATACATCTAGAACTCGATCTCCAATTCTAAACTCACAACATCTAAATTCTGAATGTGTCATCGCTTTGTAGGCTTTCTTGTTATGATCTCTATTTAGACTAACAAATATAACCTTTCTTTAGTTTGAAAGTTAATGTGATCCCAAGTACATACAATTGCTTACATTACTTCACATAACCATAGAATAGAGCTCATATTTTTTAGACTTAAATACATGGTTCATTCTATGATATGATCAAGATACTTCACATAACTATACTCTCGATAGGAACTTTCCTACTCGATGGTCCCTCGAACATCTCATATGGCTTCTTTCCTTTAACAGATAAGCGATGCCTATGCAACTGCTTCATGTTCTTATAGAAGTAATGGAGTAGGAAAACCATTCCTATCGACGTAGCAAACATAGGAATTGGGCCAAAAAACCACAACAACAAAGGTGTAGCAAAATAGAGTGCTCTAAGTCCTAGTGAGTACGCTCAATAGGAACTTTACTACTCGATGGTCCCTCAACTATCTCATATGGCTTCTTTCCATTAATAGATGATCGATGCCGATGCAATTGCTTTGTGTTCTTATCGAAGTAATGGAGTAGGAAAATCATTCCTATCGACGTAGCAAACATAGGAATAGGGCAAAAAAACCACAACAACAAAGGTGTAGCAAAATAAAAAGCTCTAAGTCCTAGAGACCAAAAATCACCTCCCTTATCACAGCCAATTCAACATAGCTAACCGGTATATCAGTAACAGGCGTGCTGATTAGGTAATTCGCGTGAATGAAGAACCTTGACGATTGAACAAAGCACGACAATGCCAACATGAAGCAAAGTAGAAGGCTAATGAATTTGATTGACATTGTTTCTAATCTTGTATCACCATATATTAGTTCATTACTGAAAACACTATTATTAGCCATCCAAGCTCCAATGAGAAAACTCAAACTTAGTGAAATAGATGCCAAGAATGTTGCTCCATTTAGACTAGATCCTTAGAGCTGTATCAATGTTCTTTTTATCATCCTGCAAGAATTCAACATAAAGTTTAATCAAATGTTATTACTCCGTCTATTTCAATTTGTTCGTTTGATTTTGATTCTTCACGAAGTTTAAGAAAGAAAAGAAGAGAGAAATGCATCCAGTACCCTTGAACTATGACCAAATTTGCTACGGCACACTATGATTTCACGGGGTCCCTATTACCCCAGAACTAAATTGTAGTGTATTTCTGTCAACCTTTTTAGTTGACGTGCCACCTTTTGTCAACCATTTTAGCCGACGTGACATCTTTGATGTGGATCCCATTTTTAGTAATAAAGGAGCCACGTGATCGCAAAAGGGTGACAAAAATACGCTGAAATTGAGTTCAGGGAGGTAATAAGACCCTCATGAAGTTGGAGTGTGTTTTGGACATAGCTTGGGAGTACTGGAGTCTTCTTTAATCTTGTGGTTTTTAATATGTAACGTGGAAAGTTGGAATAAAGAAGAAAGACAAGTTGGAATAAAGAAGAAAGACGGGACGGTGAAAATGAAAGGAAGCAAGGAAGGAAGAAAAGGACAACTAGCAATTGATGCAGAGATATTTAAGATTACGCCAGCTTTCCATGTTGTAGAAGTGAAAAAAAGTCAGTTTTGGACAAGACAAGGCAATGAGCAACAACATGAGGAAAATCAAGAAATCAAAACTGAGGTTGAGGTTGTGAAAACAAAAAGAGTGTGGTGTAAGGAATTGGTGAATTTGGAAAATGTTTAAAGAATGATGTTTGACTTTGTACTGTATTGAAAGAAGAGAAATTTAGGAACTTACTTATCTTTCTTCTTCATTTATCATTAAGGGACCTATAGGTCACATATTCAAGCTGTGGAATCGGTTACTGATGTTTGTGTCAGGCAAATTGCCTGTATTACAACCCTTGGGTGTGACACTTGTCTATATCTTGCGTGAATGCAAGATACTTCGTGCACCGAGCTACCTTTTTTTTTGTCATTGCTCTTTCTGTTTCTTGTCTTGATGTTATACGTCATCAGTGTTTCCCATGTAAAACATTTACTGTAGTACTTGCTATTTGTATTCATGTTAATTCCTCTAACAATTTAAAAAAGAATATTCTACTTGAGATTTTCAAGAGGATTAATTTGGTTTTTGTTATTCAATTTATATTTACAAGTTCCACCATTTTGCAACATTAATATTATGAGGAAATCAAGTGCTAAAACAAAGCAAAGAAAGAAATGTTTACATTATTCCACTAATTTAGCAAACATTTGCAACAAACAAGTGACTTGAAGTGACGAGAGATTATAAGAACATGCTTAGCATGCAAGAAGTTGAATCTTGATCTTCTGCAGCATCGCTACAACATCTTTCATGTTAGTTCTTCTCGCCGGAGATTCAGCACAACAATCTAATGCCACTTTCATGATTGATGCCACAACGTCTAGCTCCTTCTGTAAGTGATTGCCAGTTGATGTTAGCAAGTTGGCATCTACAATGCCCATTATTGCCTCTGGAAGTGAATAACTCACCCATTTCTTCAAGCTAAGATCTCCCTCAAACTCATTAGGATTTCTCCTAGTAAACGTTTCTAGCAACATGATCCCGTATCTATAGACATCACCCTTTGTTGATACCAAACCATCCTGTCCATACTCTACAGTCAAACAATTAATTTAAAGATGCAATATACTTTCTAGGTAGGGAAAAGAAAAGGACAAATCAGCAAAACTAAAAGACGTACCCAGTGCAATATAACCCAGTGTTGCTAAAGTTTTTGTGTATAAATCACTCTCATCTTCACCTAGAAGTTTTGATATGCCAAAGTCGCTTAGGTGGGCAACCATATCCTCATCCAGCAAGACATTACTAGGCTTCACATCACAGTGAATCACTGGCAATGTGCACCCATGATGGAGATATTCCAATGCACATGCCACATCTATCATGATGCTTCGTCTCTGCCTGATGTCGAGGAAGTAGTTGTGTGAATACAAATACTTCTCAAGACTTCCATTTGGCATATACTCGAGCACTAAAGCCTTAAAATCAAGGTTGGAACAACTAGTGATGACTTTTACGAGATTCCTATGGCAAAGGCTGCGCAGAACTTCACATTCCGTATCAAAGCTCTTGAATGCCACATTTAGTTGCAGATTGAACACTTTAACTGCAATGGAAGTTCAACTTCTGAGAACGCCTTTGTAAACAGAGCCAAAACTTCCAGAACCAATGAGATTGCTCTCGGTAAGCGCATTAGTTGCTTGTATTAATTCATAGTATGAAATTCTTTCTCTTGCTATGGCACACAATGCATCATCTTGTTGAAGATCTCTTTTACCTATTCTATACCTTATCCATATAAACACAAAAGTGATAGGAACAAATAAAAGTGCTAGTCCTAGCAAGAGAAATAGAACTAGCAATTTTTTCCTATTTGATCTGTGCTCTGATGAAATGGGGCATGGCGGGACACTAAATCTTGAAGAACTACACAATGCTTCATTGTGGATGAACAACTGACTCGATAGGTTCTTGAAAGGACCTCCCGAGGGTATTTCACCATACAATTTGTTGTAAGAAACATTGAAATACATGAGGTATTGAAGTTTCTCCAAAGACTTTGGAATAAGTCCAGATATATTGTTATGAGAAAGGTCTAGGAATTCCAAACCTATCATGTTGCTCATTGAGTCAGGTATAGCTCCTTGCAACTTATTGTGTCTCAAAGAAAGGTGTGCCAGATTCTGCAATCCTCCAATTTCTCTAGGAATTCCATTTGAGAATTGATTCATTGAGATATCTATCAGTATTGCAGCCTTTAGATTTCCAATTTCCGGAGGTAATGAACCTACCATGTTGTTTGACGATAAGTCAAGAACCAGTAGATCTTGAAGGTTCCCTAAGCTTGGTGGTATGTTGGAACTCAATTTGTTGGAACCAAGATGTATCTCCCTAAGGGAAGTAATATTCCCTAAACAATTAGGAAGAGATCCTGAAAGTTGATTTTGATCCAAGTAAATAGCACCCAAATGCTGCAATTTACATATATGATCTCTAATAAATCCTGTAAGTTTGTTGTTACTAAAGCTGAAGCGCTGACGGTTACTCAAGTTGCCAATTGATGTAGAAATCGATCCAACCAAGTTGTTTCCAGTAAGATCAAGTTCTAATAAGCTTCTTAAGTTCCCAACTTCATTTGGAATTCGCCCTTTGATTTTGCAATTTCTGGCGTAACATTTTCTAAGAGAGGTGGAAAGGTTCCCCACGGAGGCTGGAAGCAGGCCCATTAGAGGGTTGAAAGATAGAGAAAGAAGTGTTAAATTTCTGCAATTGGTTAAGGAAGTCAGGAAGCTTAATGATGAGTCGCTGGTTAAATTGTTTCGCCCTAAATGTAGTAACTGTAGATGAGTCAAATATCCAAGAGAATTGGGAATCAAGCCAGTGAGTTTGTTGCTGGAAAGGTCAAGAATAGAAGGATTGGAACAATTGGAGATGGAATGAGGAATAGTCCCAACAAGATTGGTTAAGTTGCTCAGAAGAAGTGTTTCAATGTTGGGTAAGATAGAACACATGTTTGATGGGAGGCTTCCTGATAGATTATTGTTTGTTAGAGAAATCACTCTCAGCCCGGATATGTTGAAGATCGCCATATCAAGAGAGAACCACTAAAACTATTAAATGAAAGATCAAGTTCATCCAACTCAACGAGATTTTTCATCTCTTTGGGTATTTCACCTGCCAACACATGAAGACAGACTACTGAGCTTAACTAGTAAAATTTGTTTTTTTCTCTACCACTTGCAGTAAGCACAAGAAATAAAAATTGCATGTTGGTTAAGTTGCCAATGTCTGGTGGTATGGTTCCCTTGAGATTGTTTTCCCCATGTTTTACTCCATCAAATTAACAAGATTTCCCAGTTCTAATGGAATTATCCCTGCAATTGGATTCAATGCTACTAACAGCCATAAAATTATTAACACAACAGGAACATACCTGTGAAATGGCTATATCCGAGATACAATTGCTGCAAGTTACTCAGTCTTCCAATTTCACTATGTATTGGTCCATCAAACTCATTTTCCGATAAATCCAATAGTTGAAGTTGAGAACAATTTGACAAGCTTGTAGGCATATGACCACGAAGCTTGTTAGAAGACAGATAAAGCTGTTTGAGTGTTGGGAGATGATTGCATAAACAATTGGGAAGACCTCCTGATAAGCTATTGCCTGTAAATGCAATGATTTCGATCCTAGAAATATTGAAAATTGTGAATGGTATAGAACCCACTAGCTGATTATGCTCTATGCCCAACTAGTTCATGTAGCGAAGATTGCCGATCTCTTCTGGAATGTTTCCTTGAAGTGAATTATAAGATAATTCTAACGTCTCCAACCTTGAGGCATTCGAGAGAGACACAGGGATGTGACCTTCTAAGGAATTGAATGCCAAATTCAAAGTCTCAAGTGTGGACATACTAGAAAATGAAGGAATGGAACCAGTGAAACTATTATTCCTAAGACTTAGAAATTGAAGTTGGTGTAAAAATCCAAACCAAGAAGGAACCTTTCCGCTGAAGTTGTTGACACTTAACCTAAGAAACTTAAGACGACGCAAGCGTGCCATTTCTTGAGGCAAATTTCCACGGAAATTGTTGCTTCGCAAGTCGAGAGAAACAAGAAATGAGAGGTTTCCAAATTCACGGGGAATGTGTAAGAGCCATGTTGGAAAGATTCAAGGACTTCACTCGTTGATGACGAGAGCCATAAGTGACTTTAACCCAATGACAAACAGAAACAACGGGAGACCAGTTTTCATCGAAGAAGTGAGAGGGGTCGGAAATGATTTGAGATTTTAAGGACAGAAGATCTAATTGATCAGTGGTAATGTTGGTATGGGTCATGGCTGAACTAGCCATGAGCAACAAGAGTGTTAAGAGAATAAATGTGAAGGCTTTCTCCATTATTGCAAAAATTAGTAGGTATGCTCTCTAAGATGTGGTTTTCTTGAGATTTTAAATAGCAATGAAGTCCCCCTTTTGGTCTTCATCATTTCGAAAAAACAAAAAACTTTTATTCATTCGTTTTGTTATAGTCAAAATTTTCATCAAGGGATTTCAAAAAATAAAGAAGTAAATTCATGAAAAAATCAAAAAGTGTCGTTACGCAATATATACATAAAAAATATTTTACGTACCTACACAATGTATTTTTTCGGCGAACATGTGGCTCCGCCATTGGTCATATAAATTTTAATTTCGCCAAGTCTTGCACATTTCAATCAGCCAAAGACTTGTGCAAGTCAACCACGTCTTGCTTTATTTTATCTAGAATAGAATTGTGTGGTGCAAAAATGCTATGCCATATTCCTCTAATAAGTTAATTTTATTTATTAACTTACAATATACGTTGGAGAAATATTTTTACATGATTTGCATGTTTTATATGTTTATAATATAATCCTTTGATCTTTGGCTGGGAAAGAACCTGTAGACTTTTACATGGGATGGTAAAAATAGGAGATTTTAATTATAGTTTATAATTTGTTTGAAATTTTGACCTATTTTAGAGTATGTTTTTATGAACTTTTTTTTCATAAAAGAATACACAACATTAAGAGCTCATTTGGATAGGATTAAAATCTGATCAAAGCAACTTTTAATCTCTTTTTTAGCATTTTTAAGTGTATGATAAAATTTTAAATTGCTTAAAAAAACTAATTAATTATCAGAGCATAGTTATTTAAAAAATACGGAAGTAAAGTATATGTTTGAATTTAGATTGGATTTACTTAAGATTAATTATATTGATTAATTATGAGAAGACCATTTAAAAACAGTGAATCTTTTAGAAAAATTAAAGAATCTTTAATTAGTAATTATTCAGAATATATAAGTCTAAATAAAACAAAAGAAAACCTACAAAAATTAGCCTACTTAATTACCTTAATATCTAGTATTGAAGCAAAATTAATAATCCATTTAAAATCTAGAAGAATGAGACACATACCACCTAATTATGATAAAATCAGATTTAGATATCCACCAAAATATTATAAATATGGTTTAAATGAATAAAGTACAAAAATACAAAGAATTAAAATAAATTATTTCTGAAAAACGTAAAGAATTAAAAATAAAAATACAAAAACTATATTATAATATATTTGCCAGAGTTAGTAAAAACTCTATAAATACACAAAAAGATGAAATATCAAATTTAGAATCACAAATAGATAGTTTAGAATATATATATATATATATATATATATATATATATATATATATATATATATATATATCAACATGAACTATTTACAATAAAATGAACAAAGAAGAATTTATAATAGATGGAAAAATATATGAAAATCACGAAGGATTAAAAATAAAAATAGTATTTTCTAATCTAAGAAGAAGATATAAGAAAATAGGTGAATATTTATATTTAATGTTAGAAAAAAAAGAATTAAAATTAGAAGATAAATTGACAACTATGGTAAGAATAGAAAGGGAAAATAAAGAAATAGATAGAAAAAAGAAAATAGAAAAAATAAAACAACAAACTACAGAAGAAATACAAAAAATAGAAGAAACTAAAAATAGTAGGATTGCTGAATTAGAAAAAGAACTACAAATGTTAAAAGATTTGTATGAAGAAAGACAAAAAGAAAAGGAAGAAAAAGATAAAGAACAAAAATTACTAAACGAAATAAATCAATTTAAAGAAAAATTAGAAATAAATAATATAGATGTTGAAGAGACAGATAATTATGATTCAGAAGATAGTGAAACATATACAAAAACATTAGCAAATACAAAAAATTTAGAAATCAATGAAAAACAAGAAGTAATTAATGAAGAAAACTTAGAAAATATCAATACAGAAATAAATACTCTTGATAAAAAAGAAGATCAAAATATAATACCTAGTACATAAGAAATAAGAAAACCTACATATTATAAGAATAAGTTTAAAAGATATAATCTATAAAAAAGAATATGACAAATGAACACCAAAATAAATAGTTAATAAAAATTATAACTTTTTAGACTTAGACTGTGTAATAGATATAGAAAAAATAATACAATTATGGATAGGATATATGACAAAACAATTATTAGATAATAATATAAACGTAATAGATGCACCAGAATATATAGAGAGAACACTAATAGGAACTGTAAAATTATGGTTTTCAAATTTAACTGAAAATAGCAAAAAAATATTAAGAAGAACTGATAAACCTACAGAAGGAACATTATCAACAACAACTACACAAACACTTATAGAATTATTAAAAAAATATGAAACAGCTATAAAAGATGAATTTGATAGTATGACAACAATAGAAGAAGAACAAAATGAAGAAAAAGATACAAATAGGAATTTAATACTAAAATTAGCAATATGTAA
This sequence comes from Capsicum annuum, assembly GCF_002878395.1. NCBI lineage: Eukaryota > Viridiplantae > Streptophyta > Magnoliopsida > Solanales > Solanaceae > Capsicum > Capsicum annuum. The sequence goes on along the minus strand of NC_061114.1, from coordinate 5,905,661 downwards.
TATGTGTTACATAGATGAATATACTTGCGCATTTAAAGAATATTATTATAAAGGAGTATATAATATAGAAGAAAGTAAAGAAATAAGGAAATTATATTTTAATAAATTACCCGAACCATTTAGTTTAAAAATAATGATGAGTTGGGAAGAAGCAAAAATATTAGATACTTTAGGAGCAAGAATAAAATTTTTACAACAATGGTATAGAAACTTATGTGAAAAATACAGAGAAGAATTAAAAATGGAAAAAACATTGATAAAAATTCAGCATGTTGCAAAGATAAAATAGCACCCCAATTCGGATGTGAAGAAAGATATTATAAGAAAAGAAAAAGACATAAGAAATATAAGAAACATAAAAAATCAAAATATAAATATAAGAAACCAAGAAAAAAATATTATGTAAAAAATTATAAACACAAAAGACCATATAGAAAAAGGAAATCTATAAAACAATGTACTTGTTATAATTGTGGAAAATTAGGACATTTAGCTAGAGATTGTAAATTACCTAAAAATCCAAAAAATAAACAAATATCATAAATAAAAATAGAAAATACAGAATATATGCAAATAGATTATATATATATTATGAATTGGAGAGCGAGAATAGTATATATGAAATTTTAGAAAATGAAACAAATAATGAAATAGATAGTGAAATAGATGAATCAAATGACTGAAGAAGATATAAAAATAATAACACAGGAAGAATATTTAAATGATGAAGGAACAAACCAAAAAATAATATTTGACAGTAACATATTTGATGAAATAAAAGGAAAAGAATTAGACTTAAGTGTAGAAAAAATATTTAAAATACTAACAATAAAAAATATATTTACTAGGAAAAAAGAAGAATATTTGTAGTAAGCCAAAAGGAACATGTAATAGACTGCAGATATGCAAAAGGAAAAGCTAGTATACCACTAGTAACAAAAGGTTAATTAATAAAGAAATAAACGAATAAAAAGTAGAGGAGACCCAATAAAATATGTATACCTTGAAGGAACAGAGATATTAATAAAAGCATATTTTAGAGAAGGAATAGATACACCAATAGAATTATATTTAGGAGATGATAGAATTATAAAACCTATAGAAAAAAGTATAACAACTGCCATAAAAGAAATTTAATATACCAAAAATTTAAATTTATAATAAGTGCGTATTATTCAGTAGCAATAACAGATAAAAATATAGATAAATCATTAGTATTATATTGGAAAATATCAGAAATAGAATTAACCCAGGAAATAAAATATTTACAACAAGATGCAAAAATTTATATGTATTAACAACAAAACATAAAATAACAGGAAAAAATAAGATTAACAAAATACAAATAGAAAGTCCATTCGAACAATTTGTAAAAACAATAGATAATAATGATTATAGCTATAGGGACATAGATGTAGAAGAAAATTTATAAATAATAAATGATAGAATAAGTACAACGAAAAGAATAGCTTATGAGAAACCAGAATCATCAAGCTCATAAAAAAGGACAAGTTATGAAACAAGTTCAACGGATAATTTAAACCAATATTACATAACAGGAAAGGTAAATGAAAAAGAATATTTAATACTCTTAAATACAGGACAAGAAGAAAATTATATAACAAAATATCTAGTAAAAAAGGAGGAAATAAAAACTGACAATAATATATGCCCAGATCTACCAAGAAGTTTAATAAATACTAAAAATATAGCAGAAAAAAATAATAATAGGCAATAGAAAAATAAAAATAGAATTTGAAGTAAAGGAAGAAATGCAAAAAACAGACATAATATTAGGAATAAAATGGCTAGAACAAGTAAAACCATATAATATAGAACATACATAATTAACCATAACATATAACAGAGAGAAATTATTCTTAAGAAGAGCTTTAACATGAAATGAAAATATATGTATTAATGAAAATAGTAGTAGAAGGATATTACAGTAGATATTATACGCCTATGATAGATACAGGAGCAGAAGTTAGTTTATGTAGATATAATTGTTTACCAGAAAGTAAATAGGATAAATTAAAAACATCAATAATAGTTAAAGGATTTAATAATGAAGGAGACTTAATTACCTATAAAGCTAGGAATGTAAAAATACAAGTATAGGATAACATATTAACAATAGAAGAAATTTATAATTACGAACTAACATCAAAAGATATACTTTTAGGAATGCCGTTTTTAGATAAATTATACCCACATATAATAACTAGAACAGATTGGTGGTTTACAACACCATGTAAACAGAAAGTAAGAGCAAAAAGAGTTAGTAATAAAATAAGAAAGAAAACTGATTGGATAAAAGGAAGTGAAAAAATTACACCAAAGTTAGAAAATATAAAAAATACTGAAGATACAATAGAACTAGTCGTATTTTCGATAAATAAAACAGAGATAACTATATTTTGAATAAATAAGATAGAAATAATTAAGAAAAAATTAGAACAATTATATAGTGAAGATCCATTAAAAGGATGGGAAAAACATAAAACTACTATAAAAATTGAATTAATAGATAAAAATAGCATAATAACCCAGAAGCCATTAACATATAATTTTGACGATTTAAAAGAATTTAAAATATATATAGATGAATTATTAGAAAAACAATATATACAAAAAAGTAATAGTAAACATAATAGCCCAGCATTTATAGTAAATAAACATAGTGAACAAAAAAGAGGAAAAAGTAGAATGGTCATTGATTATAGAAATTTAAATGCAAAGACTATGACATATAATTATCCAATACCAAATAAGATATTAAAAATAAGACAAATACAAGGATATAATTATTTTAGTAAATTTGATTGTAAATCAGGATTTTAGCATTTAAAGTTAGAAGAAGAATCTAAGGAATTAACCGCATTTACGGTACTACAAGGATTTTATAAATGGAATGTATTACCATTTGGATATAAAAATGCACCAGGTAGATATCAACATTTTATGGATAGTTATTTTAAACAATTACCTAATTGTATAGTATACATAGATGATATACTATTATATACAAAAACTAAAGAAGAACATTTAAAATTATTAGAACAATTTACAGATATAATAGAAAAATCGGGAATAAGTCTAAGTGAGAATAAAGCTAAAATTATGAAAAATCAGACAGAATTTTTAGGAATACAGATAGATAAAAGTGGAGTAAAAATGCAACAACATATAGTAAAAAAAAATAATAAATTCAAAAGAAGAATTAGATACAAAAAAGAAATTGCAATCATATTTAGGATTAGTAAACCAAGTAAAGGAATATATTTCAAAATTAGCAGAAAACTTAAAACCATTATAGAAAAAAGTAAAAAAGGATGTAGAATATAACTATAATGAAGAAGATAAAAAACAAGTTCAGAAAATAAAATTACTTTGTAAAGAATTACCAAAACTACAATTTTCAGATAAAAATAGAAAATTTATATATATAGTAGAAGTAGATGCTAGTGAATGTAGTAATGGAGGAGTACTTAAATACAGATATGAAGCAGAAAAATCAGAACACCATTGTAGATACTACTCATGTACGTTCAATGAAACAGAAATAAAATGGGAAATAAATAGGAAAGAATTATGTTCATTATATAAATGTTTATTAGCATTTGAGCCATATATTGTATGTAACAAGTTTATTGTACGAGCAGATAATACACAGGTACGTTGGTGGTTAACAAAGAAAATACAAAATTCAATTACAACAAAAGAGATTCGGAGACTAGTCTTGAATATATTAAATTTTACATTTACAATTGAAGTAATTAGTACTAACAAAAATGTTATTGCAGACTACATATCAAGACAAAGCTACACAGACTGATATAATAGAAGATGATGCTTTAGAAAAGATATTCAAAACCCTAACTACGTTTTTAATGAAAATGGTCAGTATGGGTAATGAAATAGAAAAGCTAAAGACTAATAAAGATAAACTAAAGTCTATAGCTACAAATCAGATAACTCAGCAGTGTGCAGAGCTATGTCGATCGGAAGATATTAATATTTTAGAGCTAGAAGGAGACGTTGGGACACTCCTCAAAACCCATAACGTTTATCAATCTACTATTGCAGGTACAAGCAAAGGAGTTAGGAAAAACACAAATATGAACCTAAACAAGCTATTTGATAAACCATATATTCCAAATACATCAAAAGATCTCATGTTTATACCCCCACAAATTACCACATACCGAGATAGTTTAAACCAAGACAAAAAGACCTACAACTACACAGCCCGAACATATATAGAAAATATCTACAATGTACAAACCTTTTTAAATACTAACCCTAGAGATATTAGCATCCAAGAACCAAATACAAACTATATAACCCAAAGATTGACCGGATACAATAAGCTAATTGCTTTACCTAAAACCAAACCAAGTCTAGTTAAAACTTGTTATGAATATGGACTACTCAGTACTATATATACCTCTGACGGAAATGAGATATCCACTATACCGAAAATATATGAAGCATTTAGCAATTTTAAAAGAATAACCCAAGGTACCCTATTTTTTATAAAAATTTACACGGCACCAGCAGAGATATTATATGATAAAGTTAAAAAACCCATACAAGTGTAAAGATAGGAATGATACGAGATATGATTATACTACAAGATATTATTCCACAACCAGAAATACCTAGAATTGAGATACCAAAATTTTATGCTAATAAGAGGATTAGCAGACTATCTACAATTTTGCAAGAGCTAGCAAACATATACCGCAACCAAAATCCCATCTGGAGTTATTATTCAAGAAATCATGTACTAATATATTCAAATTCAAAGGAATTACGAGAAACAGATATGGAAACCATTAGGCAACGGATTTTAACGTTGCTCAAACCAGAGACGGAACCTATCGCCAGAGCTATCAGAGAAAAATTTATTTCAGAAGAATTATTACACCTATATGTATATGTATGATATTGAAGATTTGATTGAGAGCATTGCTATTAAAATCCCTCTCTTTGATGATTTAGAGTTTATGAACTTGTTGAGAATGATTTGAGATGCATGCACAATGTTTTGAAAGTGATCTTCTCAATATTCAAGAATTTAATATGATTTTGATGATGATGAGAGGGAGTCTTTTGAACATCATTTCGTTCTTACGCTAAAGAGAAAGAATTTGCATATGATTGTTGTTTTGGCATGACCACCTTGTATTTTTTAAATGTTGAAAGAATAGAGTTTTTTGCATATGATTACTTGAATTAAAAGAAAGAGTTCTTTGAAATGATTTGATGATATGGTGGTCCTAAACACATGTTTTGAGAACAGAGAATTTTATATGCTAAAATGGCTCAGAGATGTGACTTGAAAGTCATTGGTATGACGATACCACAAGTATGTATGCCATAACAGAGTATGTTTTCAAAGTATGATTTCAGATTTTGTTCTCAAAGAATGCATGTTTTGAAAGAGTTAAAAATGGGCTTAAAGAGGGTTAGGTGGTTACCTGAAGAAGGCTTGAGTTCAAGTAACTCATAGCCAGAAATTGTGTTTTGCCGATATAGGTACATTACTTCCCCATGAGGGATTTTTAGCTGGCCTAGTGCCCTGTGGCGTATAGAGCAGGGACTCTGACCCTTGCGGCAAACTTAGGTTGGGGGATTGGCTAACGAGTTAATGGCAAATCTCATATAGCCCCTGGGATAACAGAGTTGTAGGGTATACCACCTAGCACAGAAGTAATACAAAGAGTGTCACAGATTTCAAATGTTTTCACAGAGTCTCTTAAATGCCCATGTGATTTCTTACTATATGATATGTCTATGAACTGTTTTAAATTACTCTCATATATGTTGGATTATAAATGATTATTTTGGATTCGCTCTGCGTGCCAGTACATTTGTATTGACCCCCCTCCCCTTACTTCTCAAGTTCTGAGGTTTAGTCTAAGGATCCAGATAAGCAGTTGAGTTTTTAGAGAGAAGAGATCCGTACAGTGGTGAGCCTTTTTTGTTCTAGAATACCAGCTTATTTCAGACTATGTTGTTCTTTTGTTTTGGGTCTACTGGGGGTCTTGTCCCAGTTTTAGACAGTTGTTATTTTCAGATGTAGTAGAGATTTCGCAGACTGGATCAAATGTTGTTTAGATATTGTTGGAGTTTTCCTTCATTGTTAAACTAATTTCAGAGTATAACCATGTTTCCGTATTCGATTATAATTCCGTATTTTTCTTTTATTATATGAATGTTGTGCATGATTACCAGATAGAGAAGGGCGGTCGGGCCTGCATGGTTTGGGGTGTCCGTCAAGGCCAGTCCCTAGTTCAGGTCATGACAGAATCGATCCAACTAAGTTATTTCCAGAAAGATCAAGGTCTAATAAGCTGCTTAAGTTCCCAACTTCATCTGGAATTGGCACTCTGATTTTGCAACTGTTGGCATAAAATTTTATTAGAGACGTGGAGAAGTTCCCTACGGACACCAGAAGCATGCCATTTAGAGGTTTTAAATATAGAGATAGAAATGTTAAGTTTCTATAATTGATTAAGGAAGTCAGGAAGCTTAATGATGAGTCACTAGTTAAATTGTTTCTCTCCAAGTCTAGGTACTGTAAATGAGTTAAATATCCAAGAGAACTGAGAATCAAGCCTATGAGTTTTTTACCGTCAATGTCAAAAATAGTAAGTTTTGAATAATTGGAGATTGAATGAGGACTAGTCCATACAAAATTGGTTAAGCTGCCCAGATAAAGCTTTTCAATGTTAAGATGGAACCTATGTTTGATGGGAGGCTTCCTGATAGGGTATTGTTTGTAAGAGAAATTACTCTCAGCTCTGATATGTTAAAGGTCTCCATTGTAAGTGAACCACTAAAACTATTAATTGCAAGACTAAGTATCTCCAACTCACCGAGATTTCCTATCTCTTTGGGTGTCACGAACCAAACTGAGGCCCTGGCCGTGACAAGCATCCCGAACCGTGAATGCCCGGACGCCCTTCTAACTTGTAATCATATACACCATTCATACACAAATAAGGAAGTTGCAGAAAAATATAACAAAACGGAATCATGGTCATAAGTCTAATACAAATTTAACAATAGAAAATGAAATCCGAAATCATCTAACGACGTCTTAAAAATCATCTGCGAAATCTCTAATCATGATCACTAACACAATCTGAAAACTGGGACAAGGCCCCCAGTAGATCAAAACCACAACTAATAATAATTGTCAGAAAGTAAACAGGCCTTCTGAAATATAGAAGGCTCACCAACTGGACACTGCAACTATGTCTAATGAAATCTACTGCTTATCTGGACCCCTAGACTAAGCCTCAGAACCTGAGAGGTAGGGGGAGGAGGTCAATACAGATGTACTGGTACGTAAAGTAATCCGAAATAAAGATTTTATATAAATAAAATAATGGAGAGCAATTTGTCAAAACATCATACAAAAAAATAGTTTTCAAAACACATGGGCATCATTTGATAATCATAAAAACCTTTCTGTCAATGCAATTTCTGATCTTCGTATTACTTTTGAGTTAGATGGCACTCTCCTACAAGTCTGATATTTCACGGGCTATATGAAATCCGCCATTTACTCGGCGGGGAAGCCCCCAACTTGAGTGTGCCGCAAGGGTTGGAGTGTCTGACTCTGATACGCCATAGGGCACTAGGCCAGCTTATAATAATATACCCGGATCGACAAATCACGATTTTAGACATTGAGTCGTCTGGACTCATGCCTTCTTCGACGAACTACCTAACATCTCTTTATGCCCAATTTTAGCCTATTCTGAAGATGAGTCATTCTGAAGTCTAAATCATGAAAATCTGATAAAGTCTGATTTCTATATTAGTCTGAGTCTGTTATGGCATTGTCTGGTTTGGTATCGTCATACCAAGACTTGCAAGTCATGTTTTCTGAGCCATAATACATTAAGCATGATCTATCATTAAAACATAGTTCAGACCACCCAAACACGCAATTTACAAAAGAGAAATTATGTTCCGAAAACATAAGTCAAAACTATGCAAAATTCCCATCCTTTCAATAAACAAGTGGTGGTCATGAAATCTTTAACAAATCATGCAACTCTTTTCATTGTATGATTATGTTCAACATTCATCAACATAAACAACCCTCTCTCTTTTGAAATAAAAATCATATCCCAATATAACATTATTCAAGACATTTCATAACATACTTTTCAAGATGCATTCAAACAATTTCATAGCATATCATAAGTAAAGGAAGATCATCACAAGAGAGGAATTTTCTCATGAGTCATGCTCTCAATTCAATCATCAACCTTAAAACACATGCTTACATATATATATAATTTCAAATCAATTTGGTGGAAGGCCTAAAAACCAAAATAATATCATCAACGCTTCTAAAAAATGAATATGTTCATAAAATCTGAAACCCTTTTCTTATAAACATGATTTCTATGCCCATGAGATTTTAGGAAAATCCCGCATACCTTAGATTATGAACTTTGGATGAACACTTGCTTTCGGGACTCTATTTGTGCTTTTGATGGATGATTCTTGAAGATCTTAGTTTGGGGATTCTAATTCTTGAATAAATTTTGGTATTTAACGGTGAAATTTTGAAGGATCTTGAATCTTAGGTTGAGGCCCTAGGGTTTGGTTCTTGAGAGGATTTGAGAGAGAGGAGTGTATTTTGGTGAAATGAAGGTTGAATTCAATGTTTATGGAGTTATGGGGTGAAGAGAAAATACCAAAATACCCCACCAAAACCTTTTGAAAAATGCTGAATTTAACAGCTGACGACATTGGGTTGATGTCGTCACATATGTGACAAGTCGTCAGCTCTTGTCATCACAAAATGTTTAAATTTATGACTTTCTGCCTAAGGATGACGACATTTTCTAATAAGTAGTCAGAAATGTGATAAGCCATCAGAAATTGTCGTCACTCAGTTGCCAGGAGGACATGCTGGAGTAAAATGGGTATAACTTTTTTCTCCGATCTTGGATTTAGGCGAAATTGGTATCGTTGGAAAGATAATTCGAAGAGCTCTCATTTTATATATAGTAGGCTACCCAGTTCATCATATAAAAGGAGTTATGGTAGATTGAAGTTGATCCAAGTTTTGACGCTCAATAAAACTTGTACGATAAGAAAGCTTTCAACTAATCCTTGAGTTAAGGGACCTCTATGATCTCGACTTATGCCCGACTAAATTCACACACTACATAAGTGATTAACACACAATAATTGCATTGGATTTATGACTTTTAGAACATCTAGGCATAGGAAAGATGGTTTACGTTCTAGCCCAAATTGCAGGTCGTTACATTGGGTATTTCACCTGTCAACACATGAAGAAAGAATGAATAAAAGTGAAATGAACTAGTTAGTTCAATCTAGTATAAGTTGTATCTTTTGCTATCTCTTTGAATTCATACCAGTAAAAATTTTGGAAATAACAAATTTTCATTTCAATGTATAAACCTCATAATATTTTGGAAGTTCATTTGGAAACTAATTAACAATACTTGCTATATGATCCGTGGGCTAACACCCACCGAAGTCGCAGAAAACCTGCAATTCTGGCCGTTTCTATACACACACATCATTTGAATATATATGTACCTATAAGCTTATTTTGACTAAGCTGTAGAATCTGCATCTTGGTTAAGTTGCCAATCTCCCGTGGTAAGAATCCACTAAGATCGTTCTGCGATGCTGACAAAATTTGCAGCGACGAGATATTGAATATGGAGATCGGGACAGAGGCAGTAATCTAATTATCCTCCATGGCAAACTTTACCAAATTAACGAGATTTCCAATTTCTTGTGGAATTATCCTTGCAATTAATGTGTAATAAAATAAAATTCTGAAGTAATAAGATACAATAGTGTTAGTATTCATAAAGTGAAACGTACCAGTAAAATGGTTAGTTCCGAGAGACAAGCTCTGCAAGTTACTCAATCTTCCAATTTCACTATGTATTGGTCCATCAAACTCATTATCCGATAAAGACAAAATTCGAAGTTGAGAACAAATTGATAAGCTTGTAGGCATTTGACCATGCAGCTTGTTTTCGAATAAATAAAGCCCTTTGAGTATCGGGAGACCATTACATAAACCATTGGGGAGACTTCCTGATAAGCTATCGCCTGTAAATGCTATAACTTCAATTCTAGAAATGTTGAAAACTGAAAGTGGAATAGAACCGGTAAATTGATTATATTGTATGACCAACCCGTTCATGTTGTGAAGATTGCTGATCCCTTCTGGAATGTTTCCATGAAGTGAATTATACGATAAATCTAAAGTCTCCAACCTTAAGGCGTTCGAAAGTGACAGAGGAATAGAACCTTTGAGCTTGTTACCCCTCAACTTTAATACTCTAAGGTTTATAAGACTTCCAATCACTTTTGGTATTTGGCCCTCTATGAAATTGAAATTCAGATTCAAAATCTCAAGTGTGGACATATTAGAAAATGATGAAGACATTAAACCATTGAAACTATTATTTCCAAGATTTAGAACTTGAAGTTGGTGTAAAAACCCAAACGAAGAGGGAACCTCCCCGTGAAGCTGTTGAAGCTTAAATCAAGAAACTTAAGCCGATGAAAGTGTGTCATTTCTTGAGGCAAATTTCCATGGAAATTGTTGCTTCTCAAGTCAAGAGAAACAAGAAATGTGAAGTTCCCAAGTTCACCGGGTATTATTTCCGTAAGATCCATGTTGGAAAGATTCAAGAATCTCACTCTCTGGTGACGAGAGCCACAAGTGACTCCAACCCAATGACAAACAGACCTAGCCGGAGACCAACTTTCATCCAAGAAGTGAAAGGGGTCCAAAATGATTTGAGATTTCACGGAAATAAGAGCTAATTGATCAGTGGAGATATTAAAGTGGTTAATGGCTGGACTACTTATAACATAGTACTGAAGTAACAGGAGAAAAGAGGTGAAAGCTCTCTCCATAATTGCATATATTGGTAAGAATATGGATATCGATACTAATGATGTGGTTTTGAGACTTTAAATAGCAAAGAGGTCTCTTGCTCTTTTTATTTTTGGCATAATACATAAATATAACCCTAAGCTTGACAAAAAATTATAACATTTACCTTAAACTTTGATAGTGTACAAGTAGGCCCTTTAACTATACAAAACCTGAAGAAAAAGACACTCCGATTTTGCAACTACACGCATGTACCTCACTTGCTCCGACGTGGATTACTAATCCACTCATATGGTGCCACCTAATAAAAAAAAACACATTATAAGTATGACCTTTAACTTTGTCGGTGCACGAATAGGCCCTTTAACTATACAGAAGCTTAACAAAAAAATCCTTCAATTCTAACTCGGACGCATGCTGTTTTGTGTATACAACACGCGTTTTTCCACATAGGATCGGGGTGTTTATTTGTTTAGGTTTTGAAAAGTTAAAGGTATTATTTGTATACTATCAAAGTTTAAGGTTATTGTTATAATTTGATATTAATTTTAAGGTCATATTTATGTATTATGCAATTTTAAAATCTATAAGAATCTTTTTTATGAGAATCACATGTTGGAGGAAGGAATAAACCAAAAAAGCGAAATTTCCTTGTCATTTACCGGGAATTATTCCCATTTTTTCTATTAGTTTTAATTTTCAATAAGAGATAGGGCCATAACAAAAAGGATTAAATACAAACTAATGCAGCAAACTCCTAAGCAGCTTAATATTGTTTGCTGTTTCTTAGACTTCCATAAAATAAGGGAATTGCGTAACTTGACGACTTAACTAGTGACACATCTTAACTAATACTTGATGGCTCAACAATATTGATCCAACCATGACTCTGATTCATTTCGTCCATTGGAATTGGAAAATTCATCTTGACATTCATTTCCTCCACCGTGTCAAATATACCAAATCAAATATTGGATCTTTTCTTTGGATCTCTTGTCTGTCATGTATTTCCTCTGCCGTGTCAAACGTACCAAACCAAATATTGGAGCTTTTCCGTACTCCTCGATGATGCACCTCCTATGCAACTCTCTTATCTTTCTCCACCGCCTTTGCAACTCCTCCATTCACTTTCACTGCCCTCACTGCTGCTTTCGTAACTCCTACGTTCACTTTCTCCTCCCTCATCTCCACCTTCCTACATTTTTGCTTCTTCGATGCAATTTTCACAAGTGATAAGGATGAGAGAACGTAGGGGGGAGTGGTAGGGGAAGCAAACAAAAGCTTAGTCAAGGAAGGTGAGTTTGACTTGAATCATGTAATTGTTGGGCCACATGTGATATAACATTTTTTTTTTCTGATTGTCTATGAAGATATTTGCCTATGTTTTATTTCCTAATGCCATGTGCACATTTCACAAAAAGAAAAAAAAAAAGAAAATGTTAATAAATGGTAATTGCTATATTTCAATTTTGAGTTTGATGATTTATTATTCTTCATATCTATTTGCTTTGTATGTGATTAATCATCCTCCCCGTCCGCCCTCCCCCCCCAACCCCATGATTGAATTAAGTTATGAAAAATATATATATATTTCTAGTCCATATTAAGTGAATTGTTAAGAGATGACAGGCAGTCATGCACTAAGAGAAAGAATTATTATTTAGTATTACCTTTTTTAGTATTCTCATCAGGGAAAAAGATCAAATTAAATGTCATTGAACTATCAGAAAAGGTTCAGATATACATTTTACCTCTTCTATACCTTATCCATACAAACTCAAAGGTCATAGGAACAAATACAAGTGCAAGTCCTAGCAAAAGAAACAGAACTAGAAACTTTTTCCTATTTGATCTATGCTTTGATGTAGTGGGGCATGGCGGGACACTAAATCTTTAAGAACGACACAATGCTTCATTGTTGATGAAGAACTGTGTTGGAGTTAAGGTAATCAATGACGATAAGAAGGAGAAGAAAGGAATCCTTCAGCTCACAAAATCTACAGCTCACAAGATCTACAGCTCACATTGAAGATACAATCTACAATTGTCAATACAAGCTGTAAAACTGGAAAATCTTCACATGTGCAAGCTGGAAAATCTGCACACACAAGCTGTAAACTGGAAAATCTGCACATGTGCAAGCTGGAAAATCTGCACCAACCTATGCAGACTTGCTGCTACTTTTCCAATTCATTTATTCTGTGTTTACATTCCTTTTTTCAGCATATACATTATAAATAGTGGTAGGATGATGTACATTGAAGATAAGAAAATAGAGAAAAACTTTTCATACAATCTGTCTTACATTTCTTCATATCATTATTTTTCAAAAAGACAGGAAGCTCTATCTCTATTGTGGCAGTTTATGTTGATGATTTATTACTCACCAGTGATAATGCTCAAGAACTTTCAGATCTTAAGTCTTTTCTACATTCAGAATTTCAAATAAAGGATTTTGGTCAGATTCTTTATTTCGCGGGAATGGAAATCATGCGAGAACCAACATGTTTTATCATTACACAAAGCAAGATTATGAGGGACTTAATCAGTGAATTTGATTGCTCCAGTCTCCCCACAGTATCTGCTCCACTCGATCCTTCCACCAAATTATCTGATGCGTCTGGAACTCTTTCGCTGGATCCAACTATTTATCGGCGTTTGATTGGCAAACTTAACTATCTTACCCACACAAGACCCGATCTTTCTTTCACTGTCTTGACCCTTAGTCAATACATGCAAAAACCATCTATTTCCCATTTTACAACAGCTCTCCGTGTACTTCAATACCTCAAATTAAACCCCACTCAAAGTCTTTTTCTCAATTCAAACCCAAACTTCTCTCTTTTAACTTTTTGTGATGCAGATTGCGCGGCTTGCCGTGACTCTCGCAAATCTGTCAGTGGTTTCTTTATAAGATTAGGTGATTCTCCTATTAGTTGGAAATCAAAAAAATAAACCTCCATATCCCTTTCTTCAGCTGAAGCTGAATATCGTTCAATTAGACGTCTTGTTGCAGAACTAATCGGGCTCACCCGTCTGCTTACTGATTTATCCCTTGAACCATCATTACCAATACCCTTATACTCTGATAGACAAGCGGCAATTCACATTGCCCGAAATCCTGTCTTCTATGAAAGGACAAAGCATGTCGAACTGGATTGTCACTTTGTGCGCCAACAATTTCTTTCCGGATTGAAATCTCTATCTTTTATCTCTTCAAAATCTCAGCTTGCCGGCCTCTTTAACAAACCTCTATCTGGTCCATCTTTGCATACAATTCTTGGCAAGTTGGGGCTCTCCTCTTTCTCCTCCAAAGGTTAACTTGGGGCTATTCTTAGCCTTGAGCATCGTGTGACACCTCGGGATGTGATTTTGGGGAGTTACAAACTTGGTATCAGAGCGTAAGGTTTATAGAGTCCTAGGGAGTCGGGCAAGCCGCATTACGTAGAGTCTTGATAATTGGTGTGAAGCGCGCCACATCTATGAGCAAGAGATTATGAAGCATTTTAGGAAAACCCTCTCTTTCTTTCATAATCCATCGTGCTTACAGCTATCTCTATCTGTTATTGAATCGTGCTCTTTAATAATAGAACATACCTCCTCGCAGAGACAACGCCTGTAGATATTGTAGACACGTAATTTTGTCCCTTCGAAAGATTAGTTTTCACCTTTTTACCTATCCTACCGTGTACCCTCAACCATGTAATTATTCCCTCACAAAAATACAAAATAATAACAACCCCTAACTAATTTTATTTTTATTCTGACAACCTATCCAATCAAAAATAAACAACCACTACCCCACCTACCTTTACCCTACCCGCCTACCCTACCCCTCACACCACTCATGTTTTCTTTACCTTTTTCTTTGCCACAACAATTGATCAACAACAAAAAAAGGCGTAGGGCCCACAGATTTTTTCGATTCTTATCAATACAAAAGGAAAGCTTTCAACTATTTTCGAGGGGTCCATTTTTTGAATAAAAAATAAACAAAGCCATCAGCTCTCTCCTTCTTTCCTTTTTGGGGCCACCTCACAGCATACGGACTCCGGGATATTTCTTCTTCACGAAGGAAAAAGAACACAGGGGAGAAAATGGGTTGAAACGTGAGATGGGGGATCAGGTTTTCTTTCTTTTTTTCAGTCTCCCAAAGACATCATCACTGAGGGAGAAGAAGATATACACAGAGCAAAGAAAAAGAAAAGGGAGATCCGACTGGAGCTTTCCATGGGGAATGAAAACAACAACGCGTAATCACAAGTACCCAATTTCCATCTATTCTCAATACACATAGACACACAGTTAGAGACGGAGAGAGAGATCGAGAGTGAGAGAAATTGGGTCAGAGAGGGAGATCGATGGGGTTGTAATAATTGGACTGGACGCTATAAACGAGATGAAGTCCGCGCCAGAAACCTTGAATCGAACTTCAGCCACAACCCACCAGCTCAAATAAAAACTCTTTTTTTTTTGTATTTTTCACCAACCTGAACCCAAAACACGGACTAATCCCAAAAGGAAGATACAAGCAGAAATCCATGGGCACGAATGAATACCAAAATCAAGATTTTACGAGATAAGTCGAAGTCTGCGTAGACAAAACTTCGGCAAGTAACTGACAAGAGAAAAAATCGAATAGAAAGATCGGATCGCGGTGACCCCTTGACGTTCTCCAACTAGATTTCGGTGATGATGTCATCGTGCCAACGAAAAATGACGGCCGGCGTCTTTCGATAGAGATTCCAGCAGAAATCTCATCGGCAGAACTCTTACGAGCCTCGCCCGTCTTCTCCTCAACCCCATCGATCTCCCTCTCTGACCCAATTTCTCTCACTCTCGATCTCTCTCTCCGTCTCTAACTGTGTGTCTATGTGTATTGAGAATAGACGCTATAATTTTGGATTTTTTTTGTTTGTTTGTTTGATTGATTGATTTGTCTGTTTTTGTGTGTTTTATATATTTATAATGTCAAATTATCCGATATTCTCCACCAAGCGACCGTGGTCAAATCACGGTATCGAGGGGTGCCTAACACCTTCCCCTCGGTCAATATAATTCCTTAGCCGGAATCTCTATTCGCAAACCAGTTTCAAAGAGTCAAATCATTTTGAAAAGGATTTTTCAAAGGTGACTTGGCACACTCGATTATGTTAAGTGGTGAGTCTGTATAAAAAATATAAATAATTCTTTTTCGAAACAAATTTTCAATCCTTTGACACTTTAATAATAAAAACCCTTTCAAACTTAAAAATGAATCTTTTTGGATGTTGAAAAAGGGGTATGACAGCTCTGGCGACTCTGCTGGGGACTTGTTCAGAATTCAAGCTTATTTTGGAGTCGTATCGGCTTTGTTTAGCACTATAGGTGTATAAACATTTTGTTTGTGTTGTTTTGTGTTATTGTTTTATCATTGTTGAATGTTTTCGTGCTCTTTGTGTACAATATTTATCTTATGTGTTACTGCTTTTATATCTGGCATCATATGTCTACCCCCAGGCCTTTTTTCTGCAACAAGTTCATAGTACACGTATTGTACACGATCTCTAGTTGAGTTACCCTTATTTTATGGGGGAGCCATCGGTGTTATGGATTAGGTGGAAAGCAAAGCAACCACTATCGACTATACACTCCCCCAAACAGCCTTGTTAGTGAACCCCAACGTAGGTCAGCCTTTAGGTTATGCTTATGTACATCATATTGAAGACCTAGTAGGGCCCACTTGGCCCTTTGTAGGAGACTCACCTCTAAGGCATCCCTACGTGCTAAATGTTGCATTTTTTAGGGTAACAAGGTTATTTGACCGACTGGTTTGGGCAAAAATTTGAGTTAGAAGCAAAGTGTGTAGGCAAGAAATTGTTGAAAAAAAAAAAAGAAGAAAAAAAGAGTGAAGAAAAAAAAAATTTGGTAGTTTTTAGGGTTCTTTATGGCTTTTGTTTTTCACAATTCAAAAATTAATAAAATATTTTTTTACTTTTTGCACTCATTTCCCAAAAAATCAAAAACATTAAAAAATTTTCCTTTTATTTCTTCAGTAAGCATTCATAATTCGAAAACTCCAAAAATATTTTTTCCTTTCAATAGGAGCTTTGTACATTCTTATATAGTAAAAATGCCAAAAAGATTTTCCTTCGTAATTGTTGGTGTCAGTTTTAGTTGAAGTGTCTGATTAAAAATCCAAAAAAGATTTTATTTGTTTGTCTTTGGTCGTGTCTCTTAAGTTAGGGTCAATCTATTAGTTAATCATTAATTGTTCAATCTGGACGAACTACGCACCCCTGATTCTCCTCTTTCGGGGTGAGATACGTAGGCAGCCTATTGTTGGTTCGGGGATCTTATTTAAAAAATCCAAAAATATTTATTCACTCTCCATTTAGAGTAGGCATTTCATATACGTCTTTAAAAGAACACTACAAAAAGATTTTCCTTTAATAGGTTCAAGTTTCATTTTCACATGAAATTCAAAAATCAAAAACCCAAAAAGATTTTTCTTTGGTAATCACAGGTTTCATTTTGTATAGAGATTTAAACCTAAAAAAAAATGCAAAAAGATTTTCGTCAATTCTTTTGACACTTTGTTTCAAGAAAGAAAAAAGAGTTTAATTGGCCATTTTGGCAAAACTTCACGAACTATGCACACCTGATTCTCCCATTGTGGGGGTGAGATACTTAGGCGCCCTTCTAGGG
Organism: Capsicum annuum; assembly: GCF_002878395.1. Taxonomy (NCBI): domain Eukaryota; kingdom Viridiplantae; phylum Streptophyta; class Magnoliopsida; order Solanales; family Solanaceae; genus Capsicum; species Capsicum annuum. Next base: position 5,888,044 of record NC_061114.1, on the reverse strand, counting down.
TTCGGTGATTTTTTTCAAGCAAAAAAAGGAAGGGAGCAGAAACTAAGACCATCAACACACAGAGGTCGACAAAAAAACACAGATTGGGAGAGGTCAAGAGAGATTGGGTGGGAGAGAAACACGGAAAGAATACAGTGAGAGGTCGAGGGAGGAGAAAAGAAATTGTCCCTGTCACGCTATTGTTCCGGCGACCTTTGTCATCGCTGAAAAATGGCGTAAACCCACTGGAAAGTGCCAACAGATCGGTGTCCCATTTTATCGTCGAACCCTAGTCCAAAGTCCCAAGTTGGGTTCGATTTCGACTACCAAATTAGTTGTTCAGGACTTGAGTTTCAAATTTGGAAAACAGAGTGTTGAGGGAAAAGTGAACCCCTGTATTTGTCACTGTTCCAGCGACAGGTTCGCCAAAAATCACCACGTCTATTAGAATCTGACCAAAACCCCAATCAGAAAACCACTAATTGAAACGGGTCAGTCAGTTCATTTGGGTCGGTTCTAATTTTGGGTGTGATCGAGTTGGTAGATCCGTGTTGAGTTTGTTGAATCGAGGTCTTGAGGTCAGTGGCTTTGTTTGCACAATTCAGTGAGTTGAAATAAAAAATGAGGTCCGATTCTTCAACTCCATTTCTTTCTATTTTTATCATAATGTGATGTTTGATGTCTTGATGTTTGTTGATTCGTGATGGGTCGATGATATGAATTTTGAGCGTGTTTGAGTTTCTATGATTATCGTGGCTTGATTGGTTGATTCTTCTATTGAACTTGGTTAATTGATTAAGACTAAGTGGGACGGGAATTGAAACTTGATAAAAGGTGAATTTTGGTTGGTTTGATTCATGGGTTGTTGTTTGACTTGAAACGAACACTATTCGAACTTGATAGCGGCATGTTTTAGGTCGGGACAAATAGACAAATTCTAAGTTGGGTAGGCAAATTTAGGATTGATGTTGGGTTGAATGCGTGGAATGTTGAATGTGTTGGATGTTTTCAAGTTTATCGCATGAAATTGATGTTGTATTCATTTGCGGGGAATGCCCCGAAGGAATTGTATTTATTCACCGGGGAATGCCCCAAAGTATCATGTACTTGAAGACGACGCATGATCAAGGCTTGAAACGCCGGGTGGAGAAAGGAATGGAGCGTAGTTTAGGATTAGTCTAGAATAGGATTTACATTTTTCGCATTTTCTAGTTTTTGGGATTGTATAATTCGGACTGGACATTATTTTGGTTTTGAATTTTGTTTTGATTTGTTTGTTTTGCTTGTTTTATGTATTTATGTGGTTTATACATTTTATATTGTCAAGTTAGCCGATATGCTCTACTAAGCGACCGTGGTCAAACCACGGGATCGAGGGGTGCCTAACACCTTCCCCTCGGTCAACAAAATTCCTTAGTCAGAATCTCTATTCGTAGATTAGTTTATAGAGTCAAACTATTTTTGAAAAGGATTTTCAAAGGTAACTTGGCACACCCGATTTATGTCAAGTGGCGACTCTGAGTTTAAATGTAAAAAGTCCTTTTTGAAACAAATTTTTAATCTTTTCTCACTTTAATAATCAAAACCCTTTCGAACCTTAAAATATATCTTTTCGGAGTACGAAAAAGGGGTGTGACAGATATGATAACCAACAACCTTAGGCCACAGATCTCCTGAATAAGAATGTGTCTCATGCCGAGTTTTGAGCTGCCTTCCAAGCATTAGCCCAAGCGGTGACCGCTAATGTTCATGCCAATAATCAGGTTGCGATTCTGCATCAATAAGACAGGTGATTTAGCTGCAGCCAGACTTCATAACTTTATGAGGATGAATCTGCTGGAGTTCTTTGGGTTGAAGGCAGGTGAGGACCCATAGCTATATCTTGATGAGGTGAAAAAGATCACCCAAGTTATGCATGTTACTAAAGAAGAGAGTGTAGAGTTGGCATCCTATAGGTTGAAGGATGTTTCTTATGATTGGGTTGTGGTGTGGAAGAAGAGTAGAGGGGAGAATGCAGCTCCCATGACTTGGCAAGTGGTTCAGGATGCATTTCTAGATATGTTTTACCCACTTGAGATAAGGGAAGCTAAGATAGAAGAATTCATGAACCTGAGGCAGGGCTTTATGACAGTAAAAGAGTACTGCCTTAAGTTTAACTAGTTATCTAAGTATGCCCTTGATTTGATAGCTGATACCCGATCTAGTATGAGTAAGTTTTTGACTAGGTGTTTGGGTTGGTGGTTAAGAAGCGTAGGACTGCTATGCTCAATAGAGATATGGATCTTTCTAGATTGATGATGCATGCTGAGCATATTGAGGAAGAGAAAGCTAAGGAGAGAGAGAGATAGGTATGGAGAAGGAAATAGTTTGTAGTTTTAGAATTGATCGTCTATGCTCGTACCTTCTTCAGCTAGTGCCCCTACACCCAGAACCAAACAGGAGCAGTGGGGGTAAGTCTTCCATGTCTAGGTCCTAGAATAGTGTGAGTGGCAAGCCAAGTTATTCTTCATGTGCTAAGTGTGGTAGAACCCATCCCGGTGAGTACTTGGCCGAGCAGAAGGGTTGTTTTGGTAATGGAAAGTTGGGCCACAGGCTTAGAGAGTATTCGTATGCTAAGCAGAAAAACTGAGATGTTCGTCCCCAGACTCAGGCTACCAATGCACCAGCTTCTCTAGGTCGCCCAGTCCCTCCTCAGGGCACTTTGTCCAGCACTACTGCGGGCACCGCCAGAATAGGTTTTTCGCTTTACCATCCCATCAGGAGCAGGAAGATTCACTAGATATTATTACTGGTATGCTTCGTGTCTTTTATTTTGAAGTGCATGTATTGCTACACCCTGGGTCGAGTTTCTATTATGTGACCCCGTTAGTTGCTGTAAATTTTGAGATAAGTTCTGAAAAGATCCCTGAGCCTTTCTTGGTATCTACTCCAGTAGGTGAGTCGGCTGTTGCCAAGAAAAAATATAAAAAGTGTCCTATCACTATCCTTCATAGAGTCATGTTAACAGACTTGATAGAATTAGATATGGTTGATTTTGATCTTATTCTTGGTATGGATCGGCTCAATTCCTGTTATGCAACCATAGATTGTCACACCTGTGTTATTAAGTTTCAATTTCTTGATGAGCCAGTTTTTGAGTAGTCAAGTAATTCAGTATCTCCCAAAAGTCATTTCATATCTTATCTTAAGGCTAGGAAGTTGATATCTAAATGTTGCACTTATCATCTAGTTCAAGTTAACAGTCAGTGTAGTAAATGAGTTTCCTAATGTCTTTCTAAAAGATCTCACAAGGGTACTTCCCGCTAGAGAGATAGAATTCGGGATTGACCTTTTTCCTGATACACAGCCTATTTCTACTCCTCCATATCGTATGGATCCCGCAGATCTTAAAGAGTTCAATGAGCAACTGAAAGATCTTTTAGATAAGGGTTTCATAAGACCTAGTGTTTCTCCATGGTGTGCTCTTGTCCTATTCGTGCAGAAGAAATATGGTTCTTTGCGAATGTGCATTGACTATAATCAGTTAAATAAGGTAACAATCAAGAATAAATACCCTCTTCCTAGAATTGATGACTTGTTTGATCAATTACAAGGTGCAAGTTATTTCTCAAAGATAGACCTTAGATCCGGCTATCATCAGCTTAGAGTAAAAGAGTGTGATATTCCAAAGACAGCCTTCAGAACCCATTATGGTCGTTTTGAGTTTCTAGTCATGCCTTTCGGGCTAACCAATGCTCTAGCAGCTTTCATAGACCTCATGAATTGAGTGTTCAAACCGTACCTAGATATTTTGTCATAGTATTCGTAGATGATATCCTTGTGTACTCTCATAGTAAGGATGATTATACAGACAATCTTCAAATTATGTTGCAGACACTTAAAGATCATCAATTGTTTGCCAACTTCAGCAAGTGTGAATTTTGACTAAGATTAGTATCATTTCTTTGTCATATTATCTCTACCGATGGTATTAGTTTTGATCCCCAAAAGATGAAAGCTGTAAGAAATTGGCCTAGACCTATCTCTCCATTAGACATTAGAAGTTTCTTTGGTCTAGCTAGTTATTATCGGCATTTTGTTAAAGATTTCTCATCTATTGCATCTCCTATGTCTAGATTGATCCAAAAAAAATTTAAGTTCCTGTGGTCAGATTCTTGCGAGTAGAGTTTTTAGGAGTTGAAGACTTGACTCACTTTATCCCTAGTGTTGACATTACCTGATGGTACAAATGGTTTTGTGGTGTATTATGATGAATCTAGAGATGGTTTAGGTTGTGTGTTGATGTAGAAAGGTAAGGTTATAGCCTATGCCTCTAGACAGTTGAAGCCTCATGAAAAGAACTACCCAACCCATGATATGGAATTAGTTGTTGTTGTGTTTGATTTAAAAATCTGGAGACACTATCTGGTGTTAATATTGATATGTTCATGGACCATAAAAGCTTGTAGTATGTGTTTACTCAGATGGAGTTGAATCTTCGTCAGACGATATGGCTAGAATTGCTAAAACACTATGATATAAGTGTGTTGTATCATCCGGGAAAGGCCAATATAGTAGTAGACTCCCTTAGCAGGTTGTCTATGGGCAGTGCTGCTTATATGGAGAAAGATAAGAAAGAGTTAGCTCACGAAGTTCATCGTATGGACAGGTTGGGTGTTAGACTGCTTGATTCAGCTGAAGGTAAAGTTTGGGTTCAGAGTAGTTTTGAATCTTCTTTAGTTTTGGAAGTGAAGGAGAAGCAGGATATGGATCCTAGTTTGGTCAAACTGAAGGAGTCAATTAAATACCAAAAGGTAGAGGTTTTCTCCCAAAGGGTAGATGGTGTGTTAAGATACCAGAACGGACTATGTGTTCCTTGTGTTGATGACTTGAGGCAGAGAATTATGCCTAAGGCGCATGGTGCACGATATTTTACTCATCCTAGTGCTACCAAGATGTACCGCGACTTGCGGGAAATCTATTGGTGGAGTGGTATGAAGAAGAATATAGCAGTATTTCTAGCAAAGTGTGTAACTTGTCAACAGGTTAAGGTAGAGCACCAAAGACATGGTGGTAAGCTGCAAGAGTTTGGTATCCCCACTTGGAAGTGGAAAGAGGTGAATATGGATTTTGTGACTGGTTTACCTCTTTCGCATCGTCGTCCTGATTCAGTTTGGGTTGTTGTAGACAGGTTGACTAAGTCATCACATTTCTTGCCCATACATATGTCTTATACAGCTGAGGATTATGCTAAGTTGTATATCCGAGAGTTAGTCAGGTTGCATGGAGTCCCCTTGTCTATCATCTCAGACAGGGGTACTAAACTTACTTCCCAATTTTGGAGAGCCTTTCAGAAGGGTCTTGGTACCCAAATTTATCTTAGTTCAGCTTTTCATCCGCAGACAGATGGTTACACAGAGAGGACCATCCAGAACTTAGAAGATATGTTGAGGGCATGTTCTCTTGATTTCAAGGGTAGTTGGGATGAGCATTTCCCATTAATTGAGTTTATGAAAAAGATGGTCAGGCAGAGAGGACCATCCAGAACTTAGAATATATGTTGAGGGCATGTGCTCTTGATTTCAAGGGTAGTTGGGATGAGTATTTTGCATTAATTAAGTTTGTGTATAATAATAGCTATCATTCTAGTATTCAGATGACCCTGTTTGAGGCTCTTTATGGGAGGAGATGTAGATCACTCATAGGTTGGTTTAACGTGGGTGAGGCCACTTTGCTTGGGCTTGATGTAGTGTTTGAATCCATGAAAAAGGTCATGTTGATTAGAGAAAGGTTGAAGACAGCCCCGAGTCATTAAATATCATATGCAGATGTGAGGAGAAGAGATCTTGAGTTTGAAGTTGATGATTTGGTGTATCTGAAGATTTCACCCATGAAAGGGGTGGAGAGATTTGGCAAAAAGGGGAAGCTTAGTCCCCATTATGTTGGCTTGTATAGAATCTTGAATCGTGTTGGGAAAGTAGCTTATAAGATCGAGTTGCCCGCAGACTTGTCAGCTGTTCATCCTATATTCTACATCTCTATGCTTAAGAAGTGCATTGGTGAATCCATTGTTGTAGATCCTTTAGAAAGCTTAGATATTCAGAGCAGTCTCTCATATGATGAGATTCCAATTGAGATCCTAGATTATCAGATTCGTAGACTAAGGAACAAAGAAGTTCCCTTGGTCAAAGTTCTCAAGTAGAATCAGTCAGTTGAGGGTGCTACTTGGGAAGCAGAAATAGATATGCGATCCAAGTACCCTCACCTCTTCTCCGCAAAATCAGCTTTAGCCGAAGGTACTACTCTTCCTTAATCCAGCTCCTTTCTAATCAGAGATTCAACTGCTTAGTTATTATTATTATTATTATTATTATAAGTTCATGCACTCACATATTATCTTAGAAGCTCAGAATGATCTAGAATCAGTTTAGCAACCTTATTTTAGTTATGCATGCTGTCATGTATCCATAGATTCCTTAGTAATCTTAGCCTAGCTAACAAAATTCGAGGACGAATATTCTCAAGGGAGAGATATTGTAAGATTTTGCAAATTTTCCTAGTCGATAAAGCCTTCAAAGAATGTCAAGAGGAGTTTCACACTTAGAAAATTTGACTAAGTGTTGGGACTTACTCTTTCCTAAAGCCTTCAAACTTTGAGGATTTATTTGAAGACCTTTCCGACCTCCAATAGTTGATTTTTAAGTTGATTCACGATGGGTCAGGTCGATAGTATATCTCGAGTGAGATTCAAAATTTTTGGATGAGCGTAACGGCATGTTTGGTATGGCAAAATAGTAGCTTGGGGCGATTACCCCGCAGCGCCTTGCCCAGGAGATTCAGCCCTCAAACACCAAATTATACCCTCATTCTCTCAAATCTCTCAAGAACACACCTTAGGGTTTCAGCCCAAGGTTCAAGAACCTCAAGATTTCACCATCCTTTTTCCAAATTGATTCAAGAATTGAGATCCCTAAGCTAAAAGCTTCAAGAACCCTTATTCAAGAGTGTAAATAGAGTCTCAAAAAGCATCTTAAACCAGGTTTTTTCTTCAACTGAGGTATGTGGGGTTTGAACAAGAACAATTCTTCCGTTCTTGTGCCCAAAAAGTTGAATTTTATTAAAGATTGCATGATTTGTATGTTGGGATTTTATCCAAATTATGTTGCTTCGAGTTTATGAATTTATAAGTAATTTAAACCTTGAATCGCATGTTTATTTTATCAACTTATGTTTTGAATAGAGGATTTATACTATGAATTGTACATCCCCAAGTATGAATTTTGATATCTCATGAAAAGTATATTGTTAGCATGCTTTAACAAGCAAGCATTCGGATTTTTAGAGAGAGATTGATCTTTGATACTAAGCTAAGATAGAAATCCACATTGTTTATACAGTTTATGATTTAAAGTATAGAGAAACATAATTGGTTTTTAATTACGAACCCTTGTGCTATTTTAAGGTGGATTTTCTAAAAGTTCTGAGCAATAAGTATGGGAGTAGTATTTAGCACCGAGTTGGGTATGATTTCAAGGTCTCATGCTCTAGAACTACGAGCCACCGTATATTTATGATTGCCCCTAGTGGGCTAAGATAGTGATCACTTAAGTTAAGGTTCTATTCTGATGGCAAGGGTAGATAGCTCTCCCCAACATGGGTAAGACATTGGACTCCAAGTTATCTCACATGGATTATGTCGGTTAGAACAATCTCCCAAAGTCCTTGAGTTCCCAAAGTTCTTTAATCTATAAGTTTTCAAAGGAAGTCCCCTAGTCTCCTTAAAATAAAAGTATACATTTTGAAAGTTATTGTTTTAAGATTTCCTAAGTTCTCAAAGTTCCTAAGTCCAAAAAGGGAGAATTTAAGTATAGCTTCTACAACTGAATGTGATGGTTCACAAAACTTATAAAGCATGTTTTGCTTCTTCTATATTTTAGTATTTTAGATATTTCATCTTATGTGAGTCATTTTCATTTAGCATGCATTGTTTATAAATGATGAATATGAGATATGTTTTATTTATGCATTACACCCCCATATACTCAGTGCATCCTCAAAGTGTTGATCCACATATATGTATATGTGCTACATTGTGTTACTTGCTCCGTCCCATTTTATGCGTCATCATTTTCTTTTTGGTCCGTCCCAAAAAGAATGTCATCTTTCCTAATTTGGTAAGTATTTAGAGACATAATTCCATTTTTACCCTTATTGGTCCCACTTAATTTAAAAAAAGATAGTAGAACATTTTTTTATAAAGAAAAATTTGATAAACATTACCAAGACTTCCTTTATTTCTTAAACTCCGTGTCCGATCAAATGGTGACACATAAAATGGAACAGAGGTAGTATAATGTAGGTTTAGGTATTCAGTATCAGCAGTGAGAGTAGTTCGACCATCTCTATCTACACTCTTATAGTTGGTGAGTTCTTATGGTTCAAGGACCTACACTTGCAGATTTCTAGTTCCTTTTTTTCTTAGTATTTGAGTTATTACTTTCGGTTTAGTCCGAGTCAGTTGGGATTCTGTCCCAATGGATCTTCAGTTCTTCAGTAGTAGAGGCTTGTCGGAATATTAGTAGATTTTCAGACTCTCAGTATTTGTCATTCAGACAGTGTTTACAGTTTATTTTAGTTCAGATTTGATATAATATAGTTCTATTTCTTGAATAGTTTATCTTGAAGTGAGTTTCATATTTAGTAGCAGGCTTAAAGGGTTAGCTTGGGGCTATTCTTAGCCTTAAGCACCGTGTGATGCCTCGGGATGTGATTTTGGAGTGTTACAAGTATAAGGAAGAGTAATGGTAGTAACAACCAATTACCTAGAGCAAACATTGTATTGAGGGGGACTTTTTATTCTCAAACACTACTTGTATCATGAACAACCGCAAGTCACAACCATCACTCTTCCTTATGCTTATTAGACGAGTCTAATCTCATTTGATGATATCTAGTTGTTTTGCATTGCTTGGATGGTGCTTATATATTTTATTTTGTTTCTTCTCTTTTTAGTTCTATCTCACTGGTTTATGACTATAACATGCCTTAAATATCACTTGATCATGTTCAAAAGTGATTTGGTATCACAATTAATTTAACTAAATTACTTTACAGTATTTGAAAGGTGTTAATTTCAATACTTTAATTTTATTCAATTTAATTATTTTTTTTGTGACTATTCTAACTTGTCCATATATTCAAATAGTTGATCATAAACCTACGAGTTGGTAAATAATCGACTTTTCAAAAATTGATAACCTATCTATGATGTGTAAAAATCAACAACGGCGTTAGTATATTATAAATAATTTGCATAGTATAGTATTTCTTCAATCTTTTCTTACTTAAAATTATGTAAACATTCTTGTCCTTGAATGTTTGTCCTACACAAAGATAAGTGCCATCCGAGAAAGAGTGGCTTGCTTGTAGTTTGGACCGCCCCTCCTCACCTCGTTCATACTTCTTTTCTTCCAATTCTTCAAAATTATCCCATTTATGACCACCGATGCACTCGTATTCCATTGACCTATCATCCACTGCCGAGGCTGGGGGTGGGGCTGATGTGGAAGCTTCTTTTCAGGACCTTTCAACAACTTTAACCCACAATACAGGCCTAGAATGATCGAAATCAACACAAAGCACATACAATTTCATGTGTCTACCATTCTTTATGAACATTGGATAGATTCCCCTCCCGTTCATCAAGTAACTAATAACCACATCGCTTGGATCACAACTTAATTCTCTGCTCTCCATCATGCTTCTAACCATATCATCATATGAACTATTGCGACGAAGAAAAACGAACATTGTCTCCTTAGATGTGGTTTTTCAAATCCAACATTTAGGAGTCTCCTTTCATTCACCAGAAAATTCACCACCAACAACCACGTATTCTATAATAGACATAATATACTTCGATGATAGTATTTGATAGACACAAGTAGTGGTTTATGATCCTAGACTTAATAGACTGTAGTCGTGTTCTTCTTATCTGTTTTCCATACAGTACAGTACGTGATCTCTCCTTTTCCAACGACCATCAAAATAATTCAACGGATTACAACTTAGAAACAATCTAATGAGGGTTGGAATGTTGCTATTGAGCCTAGAATTGATTTCAAAATATGGGACTAATTTTCAAGCTTTTTGGATGAAAAGGGATGAAAATGTGGGGATCAAAATATGAGAAAATGGTTTAAAATAATGGAGGTAATGTCGTTTTCCGATGAATGCCAAAAAAATCAACGAGAATTGACCAAAAAATGGCCAAAAATCGTGGGAAAATTGGCAAATAATGGTTGGTAGTGGAGCTAATATTTACATATTTGAACATGGACTAAAATGCATATTTTTAAACTTGAGTGCTAGGGTTAACATTTTTTTGTGGACCCATTAGGGTGTCCATTTTTTCAATTTTTCAACACTTTTATCTAAATGTCAAAATAAGTTCTCAATGTCCTTTTATCAAACTCACCCATGAAAGTAGCCTCTTTAACTTCACTAGGTAGAAGTGTAGAAGTTGAGTAGTTTATGCTCATTCTTTTTAGACACTGAGTATGTTATTGATGCTGTTGTAATATTTTCTAGAAGATACAAAATATTAATTTACTAAAATTTTACCTAGTTAAGTATAAAGATCTTGTCTTGACGAGTATGATCAAAAGCTTAAAGCTTTTATGCCCAAATTTATAATCAAAATTTAAAATTTTCAATCTCGAAATTCGACTATGCCACGATAAGTGGACATATGGAATAAATAGTTGCCACTACCTTCCAAAATCCTAATTCTAGTGAAAACTACAGCATTAACAAGCACATTTATATTTAACGAATAATAACACTATAAATTGTGCCACGATAATTGCGACAGAAGGATTATAGACAGTTGACCTTTTAACTTTCAAAATCCCAATTCTAACCAAACCCACAAAATTGACAAGCAAATTTACATTTCACGAATAATAACACTGAGCTACACTAAGCAACATATTAACTAAAATTTTTCACAAAAAGGTTTTAATTTTACGAAAATTTTACCTGATTATGTATAAAGCGCTTGCTTTGACGAGCGCGACCACAAACAAAGACAATACCAACAGGTTCTTTGACTAGTTGAAGTATAACATCTGTCTCATGGTAAATTAGCTATTATAATATATAATACTTTATACTTAGTTTTCAAATATACAAATTTTATTTCAAAAAGCTTCTCCGTCCAAATTCACAGTCAACGTTTAAAAGTTTCAATCTCAAAATTTTGATCCTGCCACAAAAATTGAGACAAAATCGAACAATAACACTAAACTACGAACCCTAAGCAACATAATTAACTAAAAGAGCATTAAAAAAATGCATTAATTGTACTAAAATTTACCTAATTAAGTATAAAGCTCTTGCCTTGATGAGCGCAACCAAAAACTTATAGCTTCTGTGTCTAAATTCACAATCAAAATTTAAAATTTCCGATATCTAAATTCCAACTTCGCCACGATAATTGGCATGGAAGAAGTGTAAAGTTGACCACTAACTTCCAAAATCCTAATTCTAACGAAAAACCCTAGCAATACTCTCACTCTCATTCTCACGTATTATCAAAAACTCTAAATAAAAATCCTAAATTGTTGGGTAAACACAGAATAACAACAAAAGTAATTGTTTCAAAATAATAGGAAGATAAATGAAAATAATGATCCCAAGAATTTTACGTAGAAAACCCTTCTAAATAAGGCAAAAACTATGGCTACGTGGAAAACCCTTCTAAAGAATGTAAAAACTACGGACCAAGAGGAGCAACTTATTACTAAAGTAAAATTTTTTACACCGTAGTCACAAGTACAATACTCAAAGTGACTACCATACACTCAAAAAAAATAACCTTCTTTTGACTCCACCTTACTAAAATATCGCTCACCATAATCTTTTCTTCACAAATTATTTTTTATCACAGTCTGCTCTCTCTGTATTATTTTTCTCTCTATTTGGTGTGTTGAAATGAGTTGAAGTTACCTCTATTTATAGGCAAAAACTGTCTACGCAGTGACATCAAAAACACTATTGAAAATCAGGACTTTTCTCTAGCCCATTTTGCCAAAGTAAGGGTTATGGGCATGCAGAAATTTTTGACTTTGGTTTTCTGCTATGAAGGATGGGGCTGACCCCACAAATCTGTCTCTCCAGTCTCATTGATGTTCCGGCATTCGACGGAATATTCTACGCTTTTTCCTTAAGATGATTGATTCTTTTCAAGCAACTGATGTGTATTTAACGATGTATTTTAGTATTTTCAGAATAAAAGCAAGGAGAAAGTGGTAACGAGGAAAAGTCGAGCCAAACAAAGGAAAAATGAACTTCGACGGTATAGCCGATGGGTCGTCGGTATAGCGACTTAACGTCAACCTATGCCGTCGGACATAACCAGAGGGGGACATCACTGGAACCAAACGACAGTACGTCTCGATGGAACGTCGGTCCTTCGACGGACCGTCGATCCATGCCGTCGTAAAGAATCAGAAGGTCAAGCCACTGGAACCAAGCGACGGTAAAACTCGATGTAACGTCGAAACTCCGACGTACCATCGATCTTGACCGTTGAACAGAAGTAGTACGCGACTACACTGGAAGACAGCAACGGCGCTTGCGACAGCGACGACGTCGAACCTTCGACGCACCGTCGCTCTTCACCGTCGGATTTGACCCGACAAAAATTATTCTGAATTTTTGGAGCCTTACTTAGAGAGATGCTATAAATACTAAATGCTAGGGTTCAGAATGCATTCATGCTCAGACACTCTACAATTTTTCTCTAAGCCTCCATTTAAGATTTGCTTACTACTCCCACCTACTCTCTTGACTTTTCTTTTGTAAATTGGATCTGAAATCTACATTGTTCAGATCTAGTTCTCCCTTTTGATATAGTGAAGAATATTTCTAGATCTTAAGCATGGTAGCTTAGTGTACATTGGAGAATCGAGTATCCACTGGTAGATCTATTCATTCCAATTGCATTGAAGAATCAAGAAGTGTCCTTGTTATTGTTGTAAGTTAAAACTTGATTTATCTATGGATAATAAAATGATGTTTTCTGTCCTTTGTATGGAAATGAGTGACTAAGTTTCCATAACTGGAGTTATGGAAGCCTTAATGTAAGTAACAAGTGCGGGTTGTAGATCGAGGTAAGTTTCATGAATATTTGATGTTGTATAAACCTTTCTTCGTTTTTAGTGACTTTTCCTAAGTGCAGCTTTGGCGAAGTCAGCACTATAACATCGCATGTGTTGTTGGACTCCTACAATGAAACAAATTCCTTGTCGAGAGGGAGGTCACCACATGTGCTGTTGGGTTACTTCAATGAAGCAATCACTTGTCCGAAAGGAAGTTGATTGTCGAGCAATGTAATGACTTCCCTTGTTTGTAACTAGAAGAATCAGAACTATAACATCACATACCAAAGGGATAGTGTTGTTGGGTTACTTCGATGAAGCAATCACTTGTCCGAAAGGAAAGTGATTGTCGAGCAACGTAACGGTTCTTCTTGTTCGCAACTTGAAAGGTATACCCTTGATTGCATTCTAGAAAGGTCAGCACTAGAACAATACTTGTCTGAAAGGAAGGTATTGTTAGGCTACTTCGATGAACCAACCACTTGTCTGAAAGGAAGGTGGTTGTGGAGAACTGTAACGATCTATCTTGAGTGTCACAGGGTAAGCCCACAGACAACACCTGTCCCGGTGGAAAGTACTTGTTGAGAACAGTAAAGTTCCTCTGGACTCTTAAAGACGTTTCTCCTTTAAGTTTAAGAGCGAATACCTTGGCCGGATTTTCTTACATGAGTACATTACTTTCCCAAGAGGAGGGGGGATAGGGAAGAAAAAGAAAGAGTTTATGTGGACTCTAAAGCTTCAAACCTTTAGATTAAGGGTAGATGCCTTAACCGGATCTGCCTACATGGGGAAACAATTGAATAATCAATGCGTTCTTTAAGTTCGAAAGAATTAAAGGATAGGCTACCTGTTGAGGTCGAAAGACGAATGGGTAAATAATCGGATTCAATTATCCTTGCAACTTAATTGAAAAATGGAATCATACCAAGAACTACAGCCCTAGCTGTTTACACATTTTCGCAACCATAACTCTAGTTTGTTTAATATCTTGAATTTTCATCTGTCATAATAGTTTCCCATTTAGGTCATTTCATTTACAGTACATTATATTCTACACTACAATATCCAAACCCCCCAATTATTGGAAACAATTGACTACCAGCTAATTGCATCACGAATAACTTACATTAACACCCTATTCCCTGTGGGATTCGAGCCCAACCTAGTTGGATTATATATTTGACAACGACCACTTACATTCTCTTAAGAGTGGTGTAATTTGGGCATATCACTCATACATCTGAAGGAGGTATCTCTGTCTTTTTAGAGAGATCTCAGTTGTGGGATTTTCACTCGTGTGAACCTTCTTAATATGGAATGATTTGTTCAACACTTGTTCACGAATCCAATAGTACCTCACATCAATGTGTTTTGTTCTTGCATGGTACATGGAGTTCTTTCTCAAGTCTATTGCACTTAGACTATCACAATAGACAACATATTCCATTGGCTATAATTCAAGTTCTTGATGGAATCGCTTGACCCATATCATTTCCTTGCCTGCATTAGTTGTTACAATATACTCTGCTTAAGTTGTAGATAGTGCAACACACTTTTGCAACTTCAACTACCATAGTATTGCTCCCTTTGAAAATATAAACAAAAATCTAGTAGTAGACTTTCTGTTATCAAGAGCACCTGCCATATCAGCATTTGTATAGCCCTTCGAGATTGGATCAGACCCTCCAAAACACAATCACTGGAGGTTCCTTTTAGGTACCTTAATATCCATTTGATTGCTTCCCAATTCTCATTTCCTGGATTTTCAAGAAACATGCTGACAACACCAACTGCGTGAGAAATATTGGGTCTGGTACACATCATTGCATACATTAAAATTTTGACAACTGAGGAATATGGAACTTTAGCGCTGCTCTCTTTTTCCTTTTTCATTGTAGGGCACATTTTTCTGCTCAACTTTATATGACCAGCAAGGAGTGTGTTAACAACCTTAGCATTCTTCATATTGAAGCGCTCCAGCACAAGATCAATGTAAGTAATCCTCATGCCCAAAATCTTCTTAGCATGGCCCAAGTCTTTCATAACCAAAAACTTGCATAACTATTTCTTCAATTTGTTAATCCTAGAAGTATTCTTGCCAACAATCAACATACAATATACATATAGCAAGAGGATGATAGAATCATCTTCAGAAAAATTTTGTGCAAATACACAATAATTTGAAGAAGTCTTCTTGTAGCCTTGCCCTCCATGGAAGATTCAAACATCTTATACCACTGTCTAGGATCTTGCTTCAAGCCATAAAGACTCTTCTTAAGTTTGTACACATAATTTTATTTACCTTTTACCTTGAATCCCTTAGGTTGTTCCATATAAATCTCCTCTTCGAGGTCACCATGAAGAAAATTTGTCTTCATATTCATCTCTAAATCAAGACTAGCAATCAAACCAAAAACTGTATGAATATAGGTTATTTTAACAAGAGGAGAAAATATTTCATCAAAGTCGATACCCTTTATTTGATCAAATCCTTTGACAACCAATCTGACTTTGTATCTGGACTTTAAGTTGTGTTCTTCAAATTGTACTTTGAACACCCACTTATTCTTTAAAGCTCTCATGCCCTTAGGCAATTTCACTAACTCATAAGTGTGGTTCTCATGCAAAGATTTCATCTCATCTTCCATGGCTTCAATCCATTGATCCTTGTGTTCATCTTCCATGGCCTCCTCATAACATTTAGGTTCTCTCCCGTTAGTAAGTAATACATACTCATTATGAGAATAATGAGAAGAAGGAATACATTGCCATGTAGACCTTCTTAGTGGATCATTTCACTCATCCACAACTTATTGAACTGGAGCATCGTCAATAACAACATCGTTGTCATTATCAACATCAACATATTTATTTTAAACATGATTATGGGCATCTCCATGGTTATCTACCCCACCAACATCATGAAAATTTATATGAAGAAGTTGATCAAGACTAACCATACCATCAGAACTTAAAGATTTCAGCTTCTTCGCTTTGTCAATATCTATAATGGCTTGATTCTCCATGAAGACAATATCACGACTTCTTACAAGCATCTTCTCAAATGGATCATATAACCAGCAACCAAACTTATCAAGGCCATAACCAATGAGGATACACTGCCTTGTCTTAGCTTCTAACTTTGACCTCTCATCTTTGGGCACATATACAAAAACTTTGCAACCAAATGCTCTCAAATGGTTATAGGAAACATCTTTCACATACCAAACTTTATTTGGCAAATCACTTTGCAAAGTAATAGCAGGAGATAAGTTAATAAAATGTGCAGTGATCAATAAAACCTCACCCAAAAGAAGTTTGGTAACTTTGCTTTAGAAAGAAAATAGCTAACTCTTTCAATCAAGGTCTTGTTCATCCTTTTCACCAAACCATTAAGATGAGGAGATTAAGGAGCTATCTTCTAGTGTCTGATACCTTGTTTCTTGCAGTATTCGTCAAACGGTCCACAGTATTCATCACTGTTATCAGTACGAATACACTTCAGCTTCTTCCCAATTTATCTTTCAACAGAAGCCTGAAACTGCTTAAAGATATCCAATACTTGATCTTTAGTCTTCAATACATAGACCCAAAGTTTCTTTGAGAATTCATCAATAAAAGTGACAAAGTAAAGTGTGCCACCTAAATTCCTTGTCTTCATTAGATCACATAAATCTGAGTGCACCAGCTCAAGCAACTCTGTCTTTCTTGAAGGAGGATGAGACTTGAAAGAAACTTTATTTTGTTTTCCAGCCAAGCAGTGCTCACACCTTTCTAATTTAGCACTTTCAAAATTTGATAGTAATTTTTTCTTGGATAGAAAATTAAGTCCTTTCTCACTAATGTGTCTAAACCTCTTATGCCATAATGTTAAAGAGCAAACACTTTCAACTGCATTCCTCATATTAGCACAAGTAGAAACTGTCGTCCAGTATAGACCACGATGCTTGTATACACGAGCCACAGCCAAAGAACCCTTAATGAGTTTCCATTTCCACCACCATTGGTACTAATATATCCCTCATCATGCAGCACGCCAACAGAAATCAAGTGCAAACGAACATCAAGTGTATGCTTTACATAGTTTAAAACTAGTTTAGATCCAGTTCTAGTTTCGAAATAAATTGTACCAATACCAACCACTTTAGAAATAGTATTATTGCCCATACTCAAGGTTCCACAGTCACCTGGAGTATAAAATGATAAAAAAATCCTTCCTTGATATCACATGAGATGCGGCACCAGAATCCACAACCCAGCTTGACTCGTCACAAGCAACATTTATTAGATTTGTACCAAGGACAGTAACAAGATCTTCAGTGGTGATGGTGGCTACAAAATTTTCATTGTCATATTCTTTCTTTTCCTCCTTGTCTCTTTTCTCCTTCTTCAACTTTCGGCAAAATTTCTTTGTGTGTCCTTTTAACCCACAATGATAGCACTCAACATCTTTAAATTTACCTCTGAATTTGCTTCTATATTGTTTTCTATTTTGAGAATCATGATTCTTGCTTCTCCCCCTTGCGCCAATCACCAAAATATCAAACAAAAAGGAACCTTGAGACTTTCGTCTTATCTCTTCATTAAAGATGTTGCTTTTGTCAAAATCCATAGAGATCAATCGGAAGTAGAATTTGATAATGAAGTTCTAAATGTTTCCTAGGAGTCTGGTAGGGAACCAAGTAGAAGCAAGCCTTGAATTTCTTCATCCAACTTAATGCCCATAGCAAATAACTGGTTCATGATCCGCTGAAAGTTATTCAGGTGATATGTAATCGGAGAACCATCATGGTATTTTAACTCCAATATTTGATTTATCAAGAACATCTTATTATTTTCAGTCTTTCGAGCATACAAACTTTCAAGATGGTTCCATACCTATTGATACAAACTCCCCAAGAACACAATAACACAAACACCAAAATTAGTCCACTAGTAACAACCCAAAAGATTATTTCACTTTTGGACCTTTAATATCAAACACAACCTAAACCTATCTCTTACGTGACCTCAAGGGAACCGAAATTCTTATGCAATCTCCATTTCTAAGCAAATGATCAACACAAGGATTCTACCTTGTCCAAGGATTTCACTTTGCTAAAGACTCTCAAAGAAGCTACAAAATATATTCTCCAAAATCCCCCCAAAATTACCTAATGAGGTTCTATTTATAATTAGGTTAACTTGGTACAAATGACTAAAAAAAACCCTTCCAAAGGGGCGGATGAATAGTGACGGATGAACAGTAACAAGTTTGGAGTGCAGGACTTATTCTCTACACTTCAAAGTTAGTTCCTTGGATGGGCAGTACCACAAGCTCGGGTCTTCACTCACGTCTTCTTGTCCTCGAGTACTAAGATGCCTCTTTGACCCGTATCACCTGTCTTTGCAACAGGTTCCATTCTTCATTAATTTTATTTTAAGGTTTTATAATGTCAAAGACCGATTGATAAAAATTCTTAACATAGAGCAGATCTTCTATTTTCCCCTTCCAAATGGCATAAATAATGCCATTTAAAGTAATCATTATACTTGCATTGGCTTCCATTGTTTACCAACAAATACAGATATTGTAAACCGTGGCTTTGATACTAGTTTGTTGCATAAATACGAAATAACAATAAAAGTATTTATCGCAAAATAATAGAAAAATAAATAAAAATAATGAAACCAAGAAATTTATGTGAAAAAAACTTCTAAATAAGGAAAAAATTATGGACCAAGAGTAGCAACTATTTTACTATAGTAAGGAATTTTACATCGTAGTCACAAGTACAATACTCAAAGTGACTACCACACACTCAAAAAAAATAACTCTCTTTTGACTCCACCTTACTAAAATATTGCTCACTCTAATATTTCCTTCACGGA
The DNA here is from genome assembly GCF_002878395.1 of Capsicum annuum. Taxonomy (NCBI): domain Eukaryota; kingdom Viridiplantae; phylum Streptophyta; class Magnoliopsida; order Solanales; family Solanaceae; genus Capsicum; species Capsicum annuum. Next base: position 5,869,052 of record NC_061114.1, on the reverse strand, counting down.
CTGTTTTTTATCACGGTTTGTGGAATACCTCACTGTTCTCTATCCAGTTTATCCAGTTTCTTCTCTTTAGCTCGCCATCACTTGTGACCATGAGCATAGGTGAAGAAGCCTTGAATGTCGGTAGGAAGCTGATCGAGTTTCAGCCACCATCAGCTTGAGAGCTTTCTTGGTACTCTGTCATATCGTTTTGTTGTATTCACATTGTAGCTTATCTTAAACACCCCTATGGTCCTGTTTTATTATTTGTTCTATGCTCATAGCTGGTGTAGTTAGCTAGATATATATTTGCAGTCTCTTTTGTTTTTCAGGTAAGTTTTGATCTGGAGGTAGCTTTTTGTTGGGTTCAATGTGTGTGTGAATGGAAAATAGAGGGAACCAAATTGAGGAAAGAATTGAGATAACACTCAAAAATGAAAAGTGTACTCAAAAAAATGGAAAGTCAACTATTTCTCTCACACAGGTGGGAGAAGGGAATTTTCAAGTGTTTATAATAAGAAACACTTACTCCACATGGTAAGTAAGGCTGTCGTCGTCACTCATTCGGCTTTGGCTTCAAAAAATAATCGATGACATCTATGTTTTTAGACAAATTTTATTTGAAAACTTGAAGCAAAAGAGATTTTCATTGTTATTGGTTATCGCATTGTCACTGGAAATTTAAAAATGGCAAACTCTGTTGGATTTATATACATACATATATATATATATTTAGTCGCATGTGTAATTTTTTATTATTTAAAATTAGACGATTTTATCTATTATGAAGATTTTTAATGAAGTGTAAAAAGTTAAAAACATATATTTTATTGTAATCACATATATATTTTACGATCAGAAGTGTCAAGCGGTTAATGGATTATATATATATATATTGTAGATGTAGATGTAGATTATAGACTTTTTAAATCTTAAAATAAAATTTAGTTGATTTAGAATTCTTATACTAATGAAAAAAATATTAGTTATCACTAATTTTGGTGACTTATAATAAGGAAAGATTTTACCATAAATATATTTAATTAAATTTTAACTCTTAAATATTAAGGAAAAAATAGTGAAAAGACGATTTTATCTAAAACAAAGACTTTTACTGAAGGGTAAAAAGTTCAAACGACACTTCTAAGGCCTTTACACTTTTAATATATTATAGATATGGATTATAGATATAGATATAGATTATAGATTATACATATAGATAATAGATATAGATATATAATAATTGACGCCAAATAATGTCGTTAAAATCAATACCTTTTAGCGGTAATAAAATAGGTATTTACCAACATTCAGAATAAACATACATTATATTATATAATTAACCTATATTACATAACATTTTTTAATTAACATTTTATCAACTTATATAAATTATACTATATAATATTTTAATAATATAATTAACTTAAAGATATATTAATATAACCTTTTTTTATTAACTTATATAATAAGTTAAAACTTTAAATACATTTTTTTAATTTAAATTATATTTATGTAAGTTTAAGTTTAGTTAAAGAGTATTAAACTTCTTTTTCCTAACTTTATAAAGGAAAAAAAAATTCCTAACTTTATAAAGTTAAAGCATTAAAATTTTTTTTCATAACTTTAAAGTTACAAATATAAACTTTATAATTTTAGCTAAGATAATTGCATCAACTAAAAGACAAATTTTAAAATAAAGTTAAGGCGAATAGCCTTTATATTTATTCAAATTTCGTACGTTGTACATTTATTACAAATATTAAAAGAGAATCTAATCTACGTAGCCACCTTTAAGAAGGGTTTTGTTTGAATTAGATCTCTACTCTAGAATCTTATTAATATCTATAACATCCAAAATATTCTAGTTGTAACTTGGCTATTTCTTCGATGCATATATTTTTCGGAATTAGTCTTTTTCCTTGTTCCTCCATTACTTCTATTCCGTCATCACTATTTTCCTCAAATATTTCATCAATTTCATCTTCAACTTGGGACGGTAATTTTGGGAGTTCAAAATTTCTTCTTTCGACATTTATTAATGTTATCCTGATCGGAATTTGACATTAATGGCCGTTGGCCGGCCATCTCCACCATTGGAGGCTGGTCTAACTACAACATCCATGCTTGGAGTTACAGAAAATTTGAAAATAACAGAAGTTGATACTATTAAACCAGTTCATTCAATACAAAAGATTCTTCCATAAAAGCAGCTTTCCTACTTGCATGGAGAGCCTAGAGTGATTTGGGAGGAAGAAGAGATTAATTAGATGATCATTAACGAGGATTTACAATATGCAGTGATTGATAAATTTTCATATGAATGGACAGAAATTCAAGATTTAAGAAAATTGATTCCTGAACAATGTGAATTGAAAGGAGAGGTCAATATTGGACTGCCTAGTAATACGTATATATTAATAAGGGCTACAAGATTGGAAGATTATGTACACTTACCCATGACCATTGGTCATAACCACTACATACACTCAAATGGGATCCATTGTTTGACCCAAAGGAGGAGACATCTATTGCATTTGCGTGGATATAGTTTCCATCTTTACCACCAAATTTTTTTTGGCAAAGTGGCAATGTTCTCGTTGGCAGCAGCAGTAGGTAAACCTTTGTAGGTGGACCTTACTACTAAAAACAAAACACTACCAACTTGTGCAAGAGTTAAAGTGGAAGTGGATCTATTGGGGGGGCTTTCCAAAATGAATTAATGTAGGAATGAGAATGAAAACAGGAGAAGTAAAGGAGAGGTGGGTAGCTATCAGATATGATTATACTCTGAAGTATTGTAAAAATTGCAAGATTCAGGGACATAATAAGAAAGAATGTTTCATCCTGCATCCTGAATATATCTTAAAGAAGAAGAAGAAGAAGAAAATAAAGATAAACAAGAGGGATATGATTAGGAAAAGAGAGAGGAGAATAAGGTGGATGAAATAAGGGTTATGGAAGAAAAATGAAAAAATAATCTTAATAATAAGAGAAAGGTGGGTGTAGAAGAGGTAGACAAAATCACAAAGAAAGAATAGAGATAAAATGGAATCAAAAGTCTCAGGATGTTTACTATTGAGAATAAATTTGGGGCAATGGGAGAAAATGTAATGGGGAACAAGGACGATCTACAGAAGGAACAGAAGAATGATAAGAAGATGAATGACAAAGATAAAAATGCAGATAGTCTATCGGAAAAAGAGTCAAACATAAGTTCTAGGAGAAAAAGCAAACCTATGGAAGCACAAGAATCATCAGTGTAACTAATAATTTGATAATGGTAGAAATAGGTCAGATTCATCAAAATCACCAGATAGAACACTAGTACATGCAAAGGATTGTGGGGTAGAAGCAAATGCAAAGCAAATTCAAAGAAAACTGGAAAGGAAAGAAGTAACTGATAAAGGGAAAGAAAATAGGTCAGTAATTTGGGTCAACAATGAGAAAGAATTGAGGATGAAAATGCAATTGATCAACAGGTCTCAAAAATCAACACTCTCACTGAGCATGGGATTGCAGCAAAACAGAACAATGAAGAGGATGATTGCATGAACACCAACATATCTCCCAGAAAAATTACGCAACTAAAAAAAAGTAAAAAGGGTTCAAAGTAAGGGTTGCCTCAATCACAAATTAATACAAGGAGGAAGAAAGGTTCATTTTTTACCTCGAATCAATGATTAGCAAGGTAATGTTTTGGAATATCATATCTGTAAGAATTCAAAGTTCTTTTCAGAGACATGGATTTGCGTAGAAGGCATCAGTATATTTACATAGCACTACTTGAACCTTTTCAAAGTCCTACTGGAATAGAGAGTTACAGAATGAAGTTAGGAATGGCATATGCTAGAGTGAACTCTTCATCAAAGATTTGAATTTTTTGGTAGGAAGCTTGGGAAGATAAAAATTGTATTGTATCTATTCAATAGATGAAAATGACTTACCAACTTAGGGGTGGAACTGAACTTTTTAGAGTATTAGCAGTGTACTAGACAGGTTAGAACTATGGGAGGATCTTGAAGGTATTGCTAAATAAATCAACATGCCATTGTTGGTGGGTGGTGATTTCAATATAATTGCTGATGAATCAGAAAAGTTAGGAGGTCTTCCAGTTATACAACAGGAGACAACTGACTTTGTTTATTGCATGAATACATGCTCCCTTAATGAAATCAGATTTACTGGAAGTTGTTATACTTGGTGAAATGGAAGAATTGAAGAAGACAGTATTTTCAAGAGGGTTGACAGGGATCTGGGAAATAATAAGTTTATACAGCTGCTATCAAATAGTGAGGTACATTATCTTATCAGGTAGGGTTTAGATCATGCACCATTGTATGTGGTATGCAACGATGATGAGGAACATGTGGTAAAACCTTTGAAGTTTTTGAACTTCTAGACAAATCATAAGGAGTTTAAGTAATTGGTGGAAGAAAGCTGGAGTGTAGAGGTGGCAGGGTCACCATTTACTATCATCCAGACTAAAATGAAGAAAGTTAAGACCAATCTAGCTTTGTGAAGCAAAAAGACTTTTGGCAACATCTTTCAAAAAGTTGCAACTTTGGAGGATATTGTAAAGCTGAAGAAAATAGAGCTACAAGTTAATACGAATGAGGAGAGCAGAACTGAATTAAAGTTGGCTGAAACAAACCTGAAGAGCTACTTGAAAATAGAAGAGGAATACTGGAGGCAAAAGGATGGAATGAGATGGTTTGCAAATGGTGACAGGAATACTAAATTTTCATGCTTTTGTGAAAGGTAAAAGAAGAAAGATATAGATAAAGAAAATTCTTACAATAAGAGGGGATATTATTAACTCAACTCAGAATATTGGTGAATAAGATGTTAATGTCTTAAAGGAACAATTTAAGGAAGGATCAGAACCAAGCAGCTATGACATAATTAAGTGCATTCCTAAATTGATTCATGAGGAGGACAATGTTGAAATAGAAAGGATGCCAGATGAAGATGAAGTGAAGAGAGTGGTGTTTTCTCTTAATGCAGACAGTGCTTGTGGTCCAAATGGATTCTCAAGGAAGTTTTTTCAAGCAAGCTGGGAGATCATAGGCAAAGATATTGAAAATATGGTCAAAGCTTTCTTTTGTGGCTATGAACTCCCTAGGTATGTGACACATATTGATCTGGTTTTAATTCCTAAAAAAAATGGTGAAGAATTTTGGTGATTTGAGACCGATTAGTTTGAGTACCTTTTCTAACAAAATAATCTAAAGAATTATTCATGAGAAAATGGTTAAGGTGCTCCCTAGACCGATTTCTTCAAATCAGATTGGATTTGTGAAGGGTATAAGCATTACTGAAAATGTCTTCCTTGCACAGGAGATCATTAAAGATATCAATTGAATAAATAAGCTACATAATGTTGTAGTAAAGCTTGATATAGCTAAAGCTTATGATAGGATTTTTTGAAAGTTTCTGGTGAGAGTAATAGGGAAGTTTGAGTTTTTCAAAGAGAATTATTGACATGATAGTAAGACTGGTTAGCAATAATTGGTATATAGTTTTGATGAATGGACAAGAATTTGGTTTATTTCAATCATCTAGAGGGTTGAAGCAAGGAGATACTTTGTCTCCAACTCTTTATCATTACAACAAAAGTGCTCTCTAGGAACTTAAATGAATTTTTTAAGGATCCAGAGTTCAAGGGGTATGATTTGCCAAAATGGAGTCCTAAAATCAATCATTTATCATATGCTAATGACATAATTCTTTTCTGTTCAGGACAATCTGAGTCTATGGAAAAGATGATTGTCCTAAGGGAGTTCGAAAAGGTATCTGGACAGATGATCAATTTGGATAAGAGTTTTATGTACTTACATGAGAAAGCTCCAGTAGGAGTTCGTAATCAAATTAAAAGGATTACAGGAATAAAGCAAGGTACTTATGCTTGATAAGGATCAACCAAGTGCTTGAGAACATGACAATCACGTGAATAATGTCCTTTTCCGCCATATAGAAAACAAGTAACTGCTTCACGTTTCTCATCTTTTCTCTTTTTGTTTGATGAATTATTAACACCCGGAACAGGGTTTATTTCTTGGTCATCACGACCACGACCACGACCACGTCCACGACCAGGGCCGCGACCCTAGCATGGTGAGCGTGTATATTATTCACCTCAGGGAATGGTGCAGATCCAGTTGGTCGGTTCTCGTGATTTTTCATCAACAAATCATTATTTTGTTCAGCCACGAGAAGATGAGAACTCAGTTCAGTATATTTCTTGAAACCTTTTTCTCGATATTGTTGCTATAAGAGCACATTCGAGGCATGAAAAGTGGAGAGCGTCTTTTCCATCATATCATTATCATTGACCGTCTCTCCACAGAGTTTTAATTGAGAAGAAATTTTGAACATGGCAGAATTGTATTCATGAATAGACTTGTAGTCTTGAAATCTTAGATTCATCCACTCATATCGTGCTTTCGGGAGGATGACCATCTTTAAGTGGTCAAACCTTTTGCTATTTCACAATACAAGTGGATCCTTAGTAGTAAGGTACTCAATTTTCAAACAATACAAGTGGATCCTTAGTAGTAAGGTACTCAATTTTCAAAACGTCGTCAAGATGATGACGCAAGAAAATCATAGCCTTAGCACAATTTTGACTAGATACTGTATTTTCATTCTTTATGGTGTCTCCAAGACCCATAGCATCTAGGCGGATTTTAGCATCCAACACCCATGAAATATAGTTCTTGCCCGAACTTTGAAGGGCAACGAACTCACACTTCGTAAGATTGTTAGCCATATGGAAAAAGGAAGAAATAAAAAAAAATAATACCTTAGCCTTAGCCTTCATATTTGAGACGGTAGAGTCTCGTGCTGATAACGTGTTATAAAACAAGAAAGTGTTATAAAATAAGAAAGAATAAAGAAGAAGAGTAGAGAGAATAGAGAGAGTAATTGTTATTTCTTCTCTTGAGATGATTTACAATGAAGGAAGCCCTTCTATTTATAAGGGAATTTTCCCTAAAGACAAATACATCAAATTTTGATAGACATCAAATAGATCTTGATAGACATTCACTATAATTGATATATATCATAACAATCACCAACTAATTTTTGTTAGGGTATTTATTAGTTACTACTAATTTTATTTTATTTTTAACATTTTAAAAATAAATTTAAATTTTGGGAGAGTTTATATAGTTGCCGATTTTTTAAAAGTTCAAATTATAAAATTATAAATATGAGTCTTAGTCCTAATATACTGCTAACTTCTATTTATTTTTAAAATTTAAAACTTATACAACTTCTTACACTTAATTAGATTATCCTTTAATCTTTAAATTAGATTTTAATTATACTGTTGATGTAAAACAATTTTATCTGAAAAAAATTACAACTTCTAGGGTTTCTTACTGCATACGTTGATCTTCTTTTATGCTAGTTGTTTCAAAAGAACAACAACATCTATGGCTATGTGGAATAACAAGGTTCTAAGAAAACTCTCTTCTACATCTAAATTATGCATATTGTAAATGCTTCAATAAGGAATCTATCATTGTTGTGGCGTATTTCTCTAATTTTCAAGTGTCGGGCACGAAGACAAGACGTATCAAGAGGTATGTTGTTAATATTTTGCTTAATTATTAGTTCTTTCAAGTTGATGTCTAAAAATTTTCAGATCGTACGATTTATGTAACGTTGTACCTATTTTTGATATTTTTTTAAGAGTCTTTATTGATATTCTATGATACCGTGGAGTTGTACTGATGGTCGGAGGATGTTTCCAACTTTTCTTTCACTTTGTGCACTGTGAATAAATTTTTATGCTTTACTTTTCAACTCTAACACATTTATATTGAACTATATTTATGTTGTTGTTTTTTTTATATATGGTACCTTTTTCCTTATCTTTTGGTTAAAAAATATGGAAAGAACAATAAACCACTGCAATGTGCAGCAGCTTGCTTTCACAAAAAAGGAATAAATTATAAGACTCATCCAAATCAATATGCATTCAAAAATCACAGTTTTGAAAGGAAAAATTAACGAATCCCATTTAATAGATAGCAAGAAAAAACTGCAACAATATGCTGGTAAATTTCATGATTTGTAGCATTTCAGTCTCTGGTGATTTCTTATTTCTCTGAATTTTTACTAAGTTTCTGGAGATATAGTTTTTGGGAGATTCATGTTTTGATTGAACAGTGACAAATACTTATAATAAACCTCAGATAATTAAAAAGTTCATCTCATTTGGAACATTAACAAATTTTGTGTTCTAACTAATGTTGTCGGGGCTTATGGATGTTTTTGTTATTGGTTTGCTCGAAGAATCTGATAGTGGCTTACGGCTTAACAACTTGAAATATAATTTATGGAATATTTTGGATAGAAGAATGAATTTGGTGGAAGGTAACCTGAATTTTGATTTGGTGGAGGGGACATCAGGTTATTTTTTTTTACAGAAATTTGCTTTTACATGTTTGAGAATCTCCACACATGATCATTAATTATCTATTTTTTTAATTTTTTTGCTTTTACTTCACTTCAACAGTTAAACTCCCGAATTGCATAAATTGATATCGTTGCTCTTATTCGTCATTTTTTTTTTGTATTCAAAACTCTTAGGTGAATGCAGTAGATGGCAAGGAGGGGGTTTGGAAGAAGGGGTGGTATTTTCAATCCCTTCTCATTGGATATATGGGAAGATACAGGAGCAATGGATGTAGTTAATGCGGACTATTAGCTATAAAGATCAATTACATCACGGCATTTTATGATAACAAACTATAAAAAAAAACAGACATACAAGAAAGACGAGCTTTGAGAATGTTTTTGGATCAATAAGAACATTTTGAGTTCCAAAATGTATTCTTATGTTAGCGAGTTGGTTGTTATTTATGATATTGACATTATATGTATTGTTTCCTTTTAAGGAAATGGATTGATATTTGTGGACTTTGTACCAAAGGATGAGACACATATTACACTAAAGTTGTAAGATGGTTATACACATATATTTGGCCTCTTATTTGATTTGCTTTGTCATCTGGGAAAGTTTAGCAGATATAGAGATGTTTTTCTGCTATGACGGATTAAGGGGAAAAATCAAGTAACGCTTTTTAACGAATAAGATTACTTATGTAATTTTCTGATAAACATTAGGCTCTTAAACTTTCACATAATTGCTTTTAAAGTTTACTGGGTTGGACAACTATCCTATTTCCTTTTTGTTATTTTTATTGGTCGATGGAGTTTGTTGTTTTATTATTGATTCACTAATATCTTCATCGGTGCTCTTTGAGTCAAATCACAATGGTGTTCCCCATTACATATTCCTCCATTTACATTTGTTGCGGCAAGCTAAGTTGCTACGACTCTTCGAAAATGTTGCCGCATCTATATCTAAACCTTAAAAATACACTTTTTGGAGGTTACGACACGTAACCAAAGACATTTTTGAAAAGTCTGAACAACTTAGGCGGCAAACACGTCTTACACATCAATGCACACACTCGGCAAAAGCATTAAAAAATATATATATTTCTTGCTATTCGTAATTGAAAATATTTAATCAATTCGTTTATTTATATTTTGTTGGGTTACTTGAGGACGTGATTGTGCTACTACTTGGTATCTATATGGTGGAGTTGATCTGTTGAATAAGGATATTCAACATGAGTTACAAGGTTCATTTCATGATTAATACTTCTCAATCGAGGAAGACATTAAAATTTCAACGTGAAATAGAGGATAATAAGATTAACAGTTGTCACACAATAATTGTTCGATTTCTATAAAGATTTAACTTTATCTCTTCACTAAACCTTTACAGGATCAAGAAAGAATGATCTAAATGCATCTCGTTTGAATAACACAAATAACTTATTCATTACATTACTTAGGACATAGAGTAAGGAGTCTAACTTTACATTCGGTCATCAAATCAGATTGAAAGAGGTGCTTTATCAAGTTTCAATTATTCAGGTTTTGTGATTCTATATGCCCCTTTAAGAGCCCGAAAAATGGACATTTGCTTTAACTCCTTGCAAGCTATTTGTCGGTTTGGTGTATCATTATTTTTGCTTCTTTAGGATTAGAAATCATTTTAATGAGGTTAAATTTATCATAAAATATCACTATTATGTATTTTTTATCTAAAACTTTTCGCGCATCGCGCGGGTATTATACTAGTTGAGTTTAAATCTCCACAATAAAAACACCTCCCTTCAACTAATAAACTCTCTAGTTTGATAGATTTTTGTGAACTCTACACTGGTGTGTTTTTTGTGTTCTACTATCTTTGAAATGAGATGTGAGCTCCTTATTTATAAGAAACGGTAAGCAACCATTTTTGAATTCAACTTTGGTTGCCAATTATGAAACCAACCAATTTTGAATTCAACTTTGGTTGCCAATTTTGAAACCAATCAATTTTGAATTCAACTTTCAATTCTTCTTAGAAGGGCCATTGGAATAATAATGAATTTGACATTAAGAATGTTTAAAAAATAATATTAAAATGCCCTTAATCCATCAATCCCCCACTCATTTTAATCTTAATATAAGAGTCTACTAGTTGAAGGAAGACTACCATGTATATGAAGGTGTGCTCTGCATTGAACCTCCACTTAGTAAAATAGTAATTTACTCCAGAGTCATAGTGGTTTCGGACTTGAATTATGACTGCTTAGGGGAAATAAAAAGTTATTGCTTGCTTACACATAATAGTCAAGGTGTTGACATGATCTTTTTAGCCATCACGTCACGACCTTGTGCTATCCCGGTTTTAATGAGTCTCTTTTGAGAATGAGCTTAATTTTCATAGGAAGTGTCCTACCTCCACACTCACATAGGTGAAATCCATCGAGAGTGCTTTTGTAATTTAGTACCCCACTCATACGAGCTACAGATATTCATTAAGAGTTTAATAAACTCAACCTCACAATCATTACAGGCAAATACACTCACATCATAGGGAGGGATAAATAAATAGTGCATTTTTCACAAAAAGTCATCATATGATTCGTTTTCCCATTGAACCTTGTTATAGGATCTCTAGTCCCCAGGTTGGGTATCCTCACATATGACTCAAGATTCAATAGGCTTCAATCCCATCCCCCTCGATGTACTCCTGACCTTTTCTCTTGCTAAGGCCTTATTCAACGGATCTGCAAGATTATCACCAGATTTGACATAATCAATATTAATGGTACCATTTGTCAAATATGATCTCACATTACTATGCTTTCTCTGTATAGGTCTGATTAGCGTTGTAATAACGGTTTTGAACTCTACCAATTGCAGCAGTGCTACGACAATGAATTAATATAGGAGGAATTGATTTTTCAAAATAAGGTATTTGAAATAACAAATCTCTCAACCAATTCGCTTCCTCACTAGCTGAAGCTAAAGAAATTAGTTAAGCCTCCAAGGTAGAGTTAAAAATAATTATTTTCTTTTTAGACTTCCAACAAATAGCATCACCACCCAAAGTAAATATATAGCCAGTAGTGGATAATAAATCACCTATTAAAGTGTTCCATTCCTGTCACGACCCGAACTAAGGCCCTAGCCGTAACGAGCATCTCGAACCATGAAGGCCTGGGCACCCTTCTATACCTGATAATCATGCACAATATTCATATACAATAAGGAAAATGTGGAAAATAATACAAACGGAATCATGGTCATTTCTAGCTTCAACTGAACAGTACAAAATGAAAACCATAAACATCTAACAATATCTAAAACCCATCTGCGAAATCTCTAACATTACAAGATCAATCATAAGTCTAGAACAAAATTGGGACAAGGCCCCTAGTCAGACCCAACATCAAAATAATATAATAATGTTCTAAAGACAATGCCTTCCAAAATAAAGAAGGGTCACCAACTGCTCAGCTCTGTCTGACAGATTCTATGGCTTAGCAGGAACTCTAGACTTAGCCTCAGACTTTGAAATATAGGGGTCAGTACAAAGTACTGGTGCGTAGTTCAATCCAAAATAATGAATTTTATAAAACATAAGTGAGAGCAATTTGTAAAATAGTATGCATGGCATAATTTAAAGCACATGGGCAATTTCAAATAATCTTAAATCAAGTTTCACAATGCATCTCTGATCTTTGTATTACTTTTGAGCTAGGTGGTACACCCTACAATCTGAAATTCTATGGGCTATATGAAATTCGCCCTTGATTAGGCGACCAATCCCCCAATCCATGTTTACCGCCAGGATTGGAGTATCAATATGGGGGACACGGAAGATCACACAGCAGTGTGGAAAAATCCCCAATCAAATTAACATATCATGGTAGTGCACAAGATCACAAAGAAGGGCTCCTAACCATAGTCTCAATTTGGAGCGACATGAATCAAGGTACACAAGATCACAAAGCATGGTACTATAAACCCGTGCCAGCAAATGACAATTTCTAACATTGAGTCTTTTAACTCGTACTTTCTTCGGGTAACCACCTAACTCTCTTTAAGCCCATTTTTACCTTTTCTGATCATGCATCTTTCAAAACTCTTTTTCTTAAAATCTAATCGAAATCTAACTTTTGTTTTGTTCTAATTTTGTTATGGCCTTGTCTGTTTTGGTGTCGTCACACCCAAGACTGGCAACTGATATTATTGATCCATACAAATATCATATACAATCTCTTATTTCAAAACATAAAGTTTGGACCACCGTACTTCGAATCAATTCAAGAAGATTTCATACTTCAAACATTTAGCAAATTATGTAAAGTTCATTCTTTCAAGCATTTCAACAAACACGTGGTGGTCAGCAAATTTGTGATAAAACATGCAATCTTTTTAATAAACCTCTTTAACCTTCAAAACTAAGTTAAATGCCCTCTCATCAATTCAAAATCATGATCAAGTCATAAACCATAACCAAAACATTTATATCATGTTTTCAACAAAACTAGGAGCTTGTAAACATGAGAGGGATTTTTAGTAGTTTATGCTCTCAATTCAATCATTCAAACTCATCAAACATTTTCATATATATATACACTCATACATAATTATAAATCAACTTTAGGGGATGGCCTCAAGACTGAAACAATAGATCAAAAAGGATTTATAATACACAACTTGTAAATGAAATTTCAAAACTCCTTTGTCAATTCATGATTTCTCAACATTAAAAATGTTTTCACCATGCCCATGTGTTTTACGGAGAAATTTTGACTTATTTAGAGTCGCTGCTTAATTTTGAAAAAAGAATTAAGAACCTTTATAAAATACTTTAAACGATCTAAAACAGAAAAATAGTTCAAGTTTTGAAGATTCTGAGTAAGAGGTTCCTATTAATGTTTTAGGAAGGTGTTTCGCACCTAAAACGTCCGCTAACTTGCGGTTATCTAGACTGTTTGAAAACATTTTTTGACTAACTTTAAAAAGATTAATTTTCTGAAAAGTAGTTGATTAGGAGAAAGTTTTTGCAAAATCAATTTTTTTGGGACTTAGTTAGGGATTCAACTAGGTTCGCAAGAAACACGTAAAACAAGTAAGGCAAAAGGGAAAGAGGAAAGGGGAGAAATAGTGATTTAGGCTTTTAAGCCCAAACCGTCGACCCTGCCCTAATCTTGTTGGGTTTTTGACCCATTTTCACCTGTCCTAATTCTATGTTTCCGAGCTCCTTTTGGCTCGATTTTCACTCCACCTATATTAAATGCAACTTTGTCTTCGTGGCCCGAATGAATAAAATAAAGAAATAAGACAACAAAGAAATGAATACATAAAGATAACGATAAATAACTAAGAAAATAAATGAGACTTTTAAGTCTCTTAGACACTTCGAGTATGGAATTTTAACCTGTGCTTCTTCCTTGAACTCCTTGCGTCCATGCACTATGAGATTGTCTACTTAAGTCCTTCTTTTGGGCTTGACTCGATGCGACGGGCCTCAATGGTTCGTTATGAAATGCAAAGGGAAAGAGTCCATTTGGATTCATGCAAAGAAAACAATGAAATATAAAGAATTAATACTATGTTAAAATAAGTAGGTAAGATAACAAAGAAAAACATGTATCAAATTCACATAAAGGGACGTCAATGGAACATTCAAATGCATATAAAGGGACGTCAATGGAACATTCAAGGAAACTTTATTTTGATTAAAATACTTCTCACGCCATCAATTTAAAGAGAGGCCAAGAAAGGCTGCGACAATCAACTTTAATCAGCTAAGACAAGCGTTTGTTCCCCATGAACGTTAGCAAAAATAACCATCCCTTATTTTGTTTAAAAACCAGTTGATAAAGTAGCATACAGTCAAGTCCTTTACGTTTGACGCTTTAGCTTAAGCCAAACTTAACCAGATAAAACATCTAAATATCATTCAAGAATCCATAAAGCTCCAAGATTGGGAACTATAATGACAAAATGCATCACCATTTCTGTCATATTAGGTCAAGGAAGGTGTAGTTCTAGCTTCAATCGATTACACAGAAAACTCCTTACACAGCCTGAATTACCACAAATTTATTAGAGATAACATTTGCAACAGATGGAACAAACAGTCTATTCCTACAACCTCCTAAATAAAATCTTGACCTTGACTCAAAAAAACTACTTACAGAGAAAACCATTTCTTAATGACATTTGGATTTTAGCATATTCCCACAGAATGGAGTATAGGGAGTAAGTGTAACAATCCGCGCCACTACCTCAGATGAAGTAGAGTGGTTGTTTCCCACAGCCCCCAGCTCAGGACAAGAATAGTGCGATCAAGTCACAAGAGCCAAAATAGAGAAAACTAACTACATAAAAAATCAAAGTAAAGAAACATAGAAATCTAAACTGGAAATTCCACAATGTTACAACTTTTCAAAGAAAAATCAAGCATTGGGTCACAAAGCAACCCTCTTTCTTTTATCAAACAAAATTAACAATTAGATCACAAATTAAACCAGCAGATCTTTACACACAATGCTAGAAAGCTACTATTTTTTTTTAACAAAGCAAAACAACAAAGTGAATCAAAACAGCAAGATTAAACCAACTGATGAGGCGGGAAAAGTTCAAGTCCTATCAGAGATGACCTCAATCGTGAAGAATGGAAAAAAAAAAGGGAGAAAAACACTTGAAATGAATCTGGAAAGATACACTTGTCCGGGTTGGGTTGAGAGTCATTGAATCAGAGCTATAAGTCAGACCAGACTCGACGTCATTATACAGTAAACCACAGCAGAGAACTACAATGAACCTAAACCATTGGAAATAATGAATCAAAAGACTACAGCAGACAACATTCTAGCTAAAACAGTAAACTAGGTTTTGAGATGAAACATATTACTATGGATCTAAGCTATCGTGAACAATATCATACATGAAATCAAGAATCGAAAATCATAGCAAGTAGGATTCTTTGGAAATCAGGATTTAGTGATAAAAAAAAAGAATAAAAAAATAAAATAAAGATTGAATCTTGAGTGCTAAACTACAGGTAACAGACTAAAGGGGTTAAGACTAAAGTAAGGAAAATGTTCAACTACGAAAGTAATCAAGCTACATGAAGAATAGCGACAAACGAAAGATTAAGGCTAAAACAACAAATCAAATTCAAACTCGTGTGAACCTCATGAATCATATGAACGTAAAGGTATTTGAAACATGGATCATACCAATATACACACAATATCACACCCCAACGTATCCCCTTAAGTCTATAAATCAAAACCGCTCTTACAATTTTCATCAAAATTAGACAGTATTCAAGCAGCCGATTCAAGCTATGGACTTGCTGACCACTAACATTGTTAATTAGGAGACAGTATATTCAACATAATTACACTGAAAATTACGACATGAATACTGATTCGGCGAAATAGCATAACAAAAATCACAAAAACCTCCTAAGGCCATCCCGGCCATCTACAACGAATAAATTCCAGCCTCATTCATGATTATTATTAAACAGTTGATTAATACTACGGATAATACAAGTCAAATGGCTACCTTAGATTTTGATGATATCCTTCAAAGTCTCTACGTGAAGAATCAAGCTTTGGTCGTATGGAGGGCATGGGATCATGCTTGGAGGGGTCATTATGAGCATGCCATTGGACAAACCCGATAGTGGAAGATTTCTTGGACCCTTAAAGACTTGAGGACTCTTGGGTTGGACCACACTTTATTGGTTCACGGTTTTGGCTCCCTTCATTAAGGACATTTTGGTCACTTAGCCTTAAAGAAATTTCGGACAATTCATAGTGTTTTCCAACACACCAAGGCCACCCCTTGGTCATTAAGGGTGTCTTAGTTATTTTTCCATGTAATAATCTAGGGTATATGTAGTCTCTTTTAGGTCTTTTCTTACTAGTTTTTGAATGATGAATATGTAAAAGACTTCTTCTCTCTTTGAGAGTGTAACATCCTTAGTGTAAGGCTTGGATAAGCCATTAGTGTAGGTCTTGGAAACGTCTTTATTGATCTTTGCTTAGAAACGATGGTTGTTAGGTGGAGTTGATTCCCTTAGCGGTCACCGTAAGAACTTGGTACTTGTTAACTTTTTTTGTAGAGGTTTTAGAGTTTTGATACACTCTTTAGTTGCTACCTAATGGGTTCTATTTGTGTCAAGTTAGCTATCTTTTACTCTTTTTAAGTTTATGTTTGCTTCTCGTATCATGTTGTTGTCTTGTTGTTGCGGGTAAAGACTTGTGATTGTGGGTTTTCTGCGGACTATTTTAGTGTTGTAGATACCGTTTGGTATCATTTGGTAGTAGATCAAGGATTGATTTTGTTC
The DNA here is from genome assembly GCF_002878395.1 of Capsicum annuum. NCBI lineage: Eukaryota > Viridiplantae > Streptophyta > Magnoliopsida > Solanales > Solanaceae > Capsicum > Capsicum annuum. Next base: position 5,852,335 of record NC_061114.1, on the reverse strand, counting down.
CAAAAAAATCAATCTTGGGCTTGTTAGTTGAAATTTTTTTTAAAAAGTGTTGAAAAATCAAAAATCTCAAGAAAAAGAAATTTGTCCTGTTTTTGTGTTTGAGCTTAAATTTGAGACTTAGATTTAGGATATTTTAGTGTGTTTTGTTTGTTTCTAGTGTTAGGTTATTGTTCTCTAACACTAAGTGAGTCTAGATCTTGGATTTGAGCTTAATTCGGGTGGTTTTGAGTTGTTCAGCATTGTTGAGTTTAAGGTTGAAGAAACTAGTAAAGTGAAGCTCAAAATTGGAAGGGTTTTTGTTGATATTGTGGCTTGAAAAATGTGTGGTTGTGTTGTGGATTATAATGTGAGCAAAAAGAATCCAAAATCATTCAATTTGGAGTTCATTTGGTTTAGTTTCAATCTTTTAATTGTTCTTCATGTTCATCATTTATTGTTGAACAAGAATATTCCATAGGTGTGGTTTGCTCTTAAAGAGTGGATAAAAGAGTGTAGTCTTTTGTTAGTCTTGAAACATATCCCAAAGAACATACAAAAGGAAAAAGGGGACAATAGGACTTTCAAAAAGACTCATTACCAAAAGGGAGTAAGGGCACATACCAAGACAAACAAAAGAGGAAAGGAGACAAAGACTTTCAAAAAAGTGTCTTGCCAAAAAGTTGCAAGGAAAGTCAAAGTCTTTTGAATTTTGAAAAAGCCTCTAAGGATGGTGCTTTCCCTCCTTTATCTGATTTTTCACTCTCCCAAATTAAAAATTTGACCAATCCAAATTGCAAACTGCCATGTCACCAAATTGCCACATTACCAAACTATCATGTCATCTAAGTGCCACATCATCAACGTTCCAAAAATCCTTGAAGCTCAAATTTCAGATATTAAAGTTTCTTTTCTTTGTTTCGTTAGTTTTATTTCTTGATTCTAGTACTAACTAGCAACTAGTAATCACCTACTAGATTGTGAATTAGTTTTTGCATTCGTTTTTGCTGTGTCTTTGTTATTTGTGTGCTTTTCTCATTTTTAATTCATCGTAACTTTTTGTTTCAAGTTTGTAAGTAGAATTTTCTATTTTGTGTCTTGAGTCGATCAAACAAGAATCTATTCTAGCCGCTAAGTGGAATTGACATCTTATTGATTACCGGAGTATAAGCAACTTTCAATATTCGCCGCTCCAATTGTGAAGATCACAAAAGTGAGTGTCTACGAGTGTTGGTGAGGATCTTTTACTATTAATCTTGTTTGTTTTCTTTTGTTTGTTGTTGTCTTTTTTTTTGGTTAGGTACCATGGCTTCCCATAATTTCAAGGCCACGTGTGATCACATCAATGACAATCTTGAAGATATGCAATGGCACATTGAAATTATACGCCATTTATTACCTAAGATTTTCCCTCAAAATCCGATTCCTCTTATCCAAACAACTTGCGATGAGAGCTTCCCGAAGGAAGTTGCTGCCCAAGTTCTTGAAGGAACTTCACACCAAGGTAAAGACGAACATACTAATGAACTTCAAGGTAAAATAGCTAACTCTTACACTTTTGTACATGTGAATGAAGATCGTGTGGATAATAAGCCATTGAGTGTGAGTAGTAGCTTGCCTACATGTGAGTATATTGATTCTTTTCCATTTGTGGATGATGAACATGTTGTGCGAGTGGATACACTAGTTGATCCTATAGATGACCGAATTGACTCTTCTTGTAAGGTTGATTTGTGTCCACCTAGTGTTGAAGCTATTGTGTTGAATGGAAGTACATCGTCGTGTGAAAATTGTGTTGACCAACTTATGTGTAAAACTTGCCCACCATTTCAGGTTATGTGTGATGTGATTAATGAATCTCAAGTGAGTGAAAAATTTGAAAATGTTGGTCAAGAAAATAGGAGTGAACTCGAGAGCTCTTCTTGGGGTAATCTTGTGCTTGAAACCTCCTTGAAACTCGATATTGATCTTTTAGAGAGTGAGGAACTTGCTTGTTCCAAATCTGCCCGTGGGTTGGATAATGCATTCTTTAGGTATAATGTCTTGTTTGAAGATGATATAAACACTCCTACAGAGCCTAGTTGTGAAGCTAATGTTATATATTGCCTTGGAGTATATAGCCTATATACTAACCCACTATGGTGTGACAACCTTCCTCCTAAAGATAGAAATCTCTTCTTGGAAGATGAGAGTACTCTTAAGGGCAAGGAATGTGTGGTCTTGGAATCTAATCCTTCTTCTACTTTGTGTGACTTTATTGTTTAGAGTACTCATGGTGATGGTTGGGAAACTAGTAGTGAGTACACACATGAGGGCACCCTAGTAGAAGTCGATTTGAGTGATACCTTTATCTACTCTCTAATTACTTTAGATTATATGTATGCTATTGTAGAGAGAGTGCCATTTAGATTGGGTGGAGACCACGGGAAAGGGAAGTATTGTCTAGACCCGTGTCTATGGCCACTCTTCCTGTTTGACCCCGGTGCCAAATGTAGAAATTGTAGTGTTGGTGCACCCAACTTGTTTCTTGGTCTACATGACAAGCAAAGTGTAGCTCTTGATAAATCCGATAACCAAATCCTTTGTACATCTTTCATTGAGTTTTTAATATTCCCTTCAAAGGATCCTTGGTTACACTCCAAGTATGTACCTCCTTGGCGTGAAGATGTTTATTATTGTGCTAATCCTAACCCTTATGCCATGAGGATGTTGTGTTTGTTTGTCCTTTCCCTAGTTTTGCAAGGTACGGATTTGAGGTCGAATCCTTTTCAAGAAGGGGGTGGGGGGTGGGGGGTGGGGTGATAATACAAGTCAAATGGCAGCCTTAGCTTTTGATGATATCCTTCAAAGTCTCTACGTGAAGAATCAAGCTTTGGTCGTATGGAGGGCACGGGATCATGCTTGGAGGAGTTGTTATGAGCATGCCATTGGACAAACCCGACAGTGGAAGATTGCTTGGACCCTTGAAGACTTGAGGACTCTTGGGTTGGACCACACTTTGTTGGTTCACGGTTTTGGCTACCTTCATTAAGGAAATTTTAGTCACTTAGCCTTAAAAGCATTTTGGACAATTCATAGTGTTTTCCAACACACCAAGGCCACCCCTTTGTCATTAAGGGTGTCTTAGTCATTTTGTCATGTAATAAGCTAGGCTATATATAGTCTCTTTTAGGTCTTTTCTTACTAGTTTTTGAATGATGAATATGTAAAAGACTTTTTCTCTCTTTGAGAGTGTAACATCCTTAGTGTAGGTCTTGGATAAGCCATTAGTGTAGGGCTTGGAAAAGACTTTATTGATCTTTGCTTAGAAATGATGGTTGTAAGGTGGAGTTGATTCCCTTAGCGGTCACCGTAAGAACTTGGTACTTGTTAACTTTTTTTGTAGAGGTTTTAGAGTTTTGATACACTCTTTAGTTGCTACCTAATGGGTTCTATTTGTGTCAAGTTAGCTATCTTTTACTCTTTTTAAGTTTATGTTTGCTTCTCGTATCATGTTGTTGTCTTGTTGTTGCGGGTAAAGGCTTCTGATTGTGGGTTGTTTGCGGACTGTTTTATTGTTGTAGATACCGTTTGGTATCAACGGAGAAAAGGGGATGAAGCAGAAAACAATGAAATTAAAAGGACGAGAGCGTTTACCTCTTTTGGGGAAGCAAAATGGGACAACGAACTAGCATCGGACTCCCAACCACCGAAAAAACATATTCACAGTCAATTCGAAGCCCTAATTTATACGACGAACAGAATTTTCAAACCCCAAAAATTTCCTGCCCATGTTTCTGCCTTTTCAAGAATTTTTTCTCCTCCAGTAAAAACAAGAAAAAATTTTCACTCTTTTGAGACTCCAAATTTCGAACCTCTCAGTTTGGATTTTCCAAACCAAAAATTTTTGAATCCAAGAATTTCCAACCCCTAAAGAACCGCAGGATTTTCCAATCCCTCGAACTATGACCCAACCGGTTCTTATATAGAAACATAATCGGGGTATTTTTGGAATTCAAAAGAAGGGAACCCTAGGATTTGAAATTCGAAAATCTCCCCCCACAGCCCCATTTCTCGTCCTCAATCCTACCCATTTTGGATTTTCTCCAAGAAATTTGCGACGGGTGGACCAATAGTGTTTGGAAAAAATCAATTCCCTTTAAGAACCAATGAATAACGTCCCAATATGTATGAAATCGTGCAATCTCATCCGAGAATCGCGGGATTGAACCGTCGGAGAGGCCACCTAGCCTTGTTTCTAGAAGATTCGAGGCATCTTTTCATCCAAACTCATGTGAGAGCCATGTGACACATAAAAGAGGGGGGAAAGGGTGATTTGAGATTGATTTTGGGTTTGGAACGGGTTTGGGTCGAGTGATGGCTGCTAAAGCTTTACATGATGTTGTTGTTGTTGAATGTTATTGATGCTGATATTATTTGGAGAAGAAGAGTTGGGCCCGGGTCAGGCAAAGGGGTAGTGGGATATTGGTGTTTGGTCATTGAAAAGGAGTTGATGAGTTTCAATTAGAGTTGGGCCGTTGAAATTGAATAAATTGAATAATCGGGGTATTTTCAGAATTCAAAAGAAGGTAACCCTAGGATTTGAAATTTGAAAATCTCCCCCCCCAGCCCCATTTCTTGTCCTCAATTGTACCCATTTTGGATTTTCTCCGAGAAATTGCGACGGGTAGACCAATAGTGTTTGGAAAAAATCAATTCCCTTCATGAACCAATGAATAACGTCCCAATATGTACGAAATCATACAATCTCATCCAAGAATCGCAGGATTGAACTGTTGGAGAGGCCACCTAGCCTCGTTTCTAGAAGATTCGAGGCATCTTTTCATCCAAACTCATGTGAGAGCCATGTGACACATAAAAGAGGGGGGAAAGGGTGGTTTGAGATCGATTTTGGGTTTGGAACGGGTTTGGGTCGAGTGATGGCTACTGAAGCTTTACACGATGTTGTTGTTGTTGAATGTTATTGATGCTGATGTTATTTGGAGAAGAAGAGTTGGGCTCGGGTCAGGCAAAGGGGTAGTGGGATATTGGTGTTTTGTTACTGAAAAGGAGTTGATGAGTTTCAATTGGAGTTGGGCCGTTGAAATTGAATAAATCAATTGGCCCAGGTCAGTAATTGGGTCGGCTGATTGCTGTGATAGGCCTTTGGGATGCTGACATTTAGAGAAGAAGAAATGGGTTACTGTTATGTTTATTTTGGGCTGATTAAAGTTGTGGCTAATTGAGTGAGTTGGGTCGAATAGGTTTGGGCTATTTATTAAATAGCCTATTGATAGGATTTGGTCAATTGTGTTTAAATTTTGACCTAATTGAGGATTAATCGGCCAATTGTGTTGCAATTGTAGCCAAATCAACTTCAATTAAATCTAATTTAATAATTTGACCAATATTGAATCAAGATTTGAAACTAATTTAGCAACTAGCTTAATCCCGAGCTTCTTTGATTCTATGAAATCAAGTAAACATTTCTCCAAATAAACTATTTTTGAAGTAGATCATCTTCAAATCAAGATTTTAATTATTACATTTATTTTTAAAATAATCCTTAATTAGATTCGATATTCCATGGAATAAACATTTAAGTAATCAAATTGTATAATATCGCATAACTGAACACGATAATATATAATTGCTACTTAAAGTGAAAATCACATACAAATATACTTTCAGAACTCTTATCCGGATGAAATAAATATTTCGATTTAATTAAAAATCAAAGAAACTCAGGATTAAATTTAGCCGTGGAGGGCAAAAATTTGGTGTCAACACCATGTAGTTTAGAAAAATTCCAGGCACCTTAGATTATAAAATTTTAAGGATAGAACCTGTATCCTATTCCGTTTCTTGCAGATCTTGACCTTAGGGATGGGTTCTTGATTTTTGGGGGAGGAGTTGGGGTTTGATTTGAGAGGATTTGAGTGGATTTGAGATGTTGATTTGCTGAATTAGGAGAGAAATGACGCCCCTTGAGGGTTATAAGTCCTGGGCTTGCAGACATAAGGGTTGAAAAGACTAAAAAGCCCTTAAAAAGGTGGAACCAACACCTGAAGTTTAGGTGCAGGCGTTGGAGCGCGCAGCTACTGCCTCTCCCACGAAAATGGCTGTAACTTTTCGCTCGGGTATCAGAATTAGGCGAAATTGGTATCGTTGGAAAGATACTTCTAAGACCTTTCATTTGATATATAGTAAGACCTCTAATTCGATATATACGAGATGTTATGCTCGATGGAATTTGACACAAGTTTAAACATCCACTAAAACTTAATCGGTAGAAATGTTTTCAACTCGTCATAGAGTTAGGGGATTTTTGTAACCTCAATTCGTATTAAAAGGTATTCCCACACCATATGAATTATAATCACACACATATTAAGAAGGAATCATCTAGTTCGGGACTATAAGTGTAGGAACGACGGTCTAGATTCTAGCCCGGAGGTACGGGTGTTACATTATCTCCCCCTTGGGATCATTCGTCCCCAAATGATGGGTAGGGACATCTTGAAGCTCTAAAAGTGCAGAATAAAGAACGCAATATTGATTTTAATATTTTTCCTCAACAAAAATATTCAAAGGCATCACACAATCTTCATGATAACTCCTAGGGAAATGGATAGGCACGAAACCTGCGATAATGAAATCTGACATTGACATGATCTTGGCATGTGTTTTATGGAACATGATCAAACTATTATAAGACATGAATTTTTCCTAAGAGTCCTTAGCCTGATTAAGATTGATACAAAATGTGAGGTAAGATTCTTGCGGGATGTATGAATAGAATAAAAACATACCGTGCCTCAATTGTTATGCTCTCCACTATGGTTTCAGCTGTGATTATCACATTTCAATATCTAATGCTTATAATTCCCCAGTAAATGCATAATTATAAGAGTTTGAATCTAACTGCATAGCACTCTGTTGTTGAAGCCTAACCTGGGACTAAAAGATGCCAACTTAAGCTATGGGACTCCACATTCTACCTCTCTTTAGGAAGATTACTTCACCTTATCACTATCATCAAACACCCTTGGGTTTTAATTAAGAGGGAACTAACCACATAGCACATAGATTTATGTTTTCATCAATCACTATATTCAAGCCTAATCATCACTACACCCACTACATGGATCTCCCAACTAAGACTAACAATTTCAATCATTCTCACAAATATTTTCACCATATTCCTCCTTCTTAGTTATTTCATACAATAAAAGTTCATCTCTTTCTTTTTCCTTTTCACCTATAACCCTAGCTCAAGAAATCACATAAGAAATTTTCAATTTCAAGAACATCTACTCCCCTACCTAACACATGACTACGCTTTCACAACTACCGTCACTCTAACATATGGAGGGTCATTGAGGGACACGAGCATACATATCATGAATGGAAGTAACACTTGTCAGACCATAACTTATACTTAATGTACTACTCAAGAAGGGAAATGAGGTGAAAACACGATAGAATAAACACAAAGTGATCCATATATCAAGTGTCTGAATTGCAAGTAAAGAGACGCTCTGGCATAACCACAACATAGAACGAGTACTTAGGATAGACCATAGTGGGAAACATGAGCTGAATTAAAGTGGGTGGAATTGACCCAAACACCCCTGAAAAATGTAACTGAAAGCTGAAAGTTTTTGAGGAGCGTGCGTCGCACGCTCTGGAACCCCAAAATGGAGCGTGCGCCGCATGCTCTATCGCATGTTACCCAGTTGTGGACTGGAGCTTGCGTCGCGCGCTAATCGTACGCTGCTACTATTTTGGACTTCCAAACATGCCCTTACGCTTGTCCGAAAGTTTCAAAACTTACCCGAGATGTACCTTTGACACCTCCAATCACAAATAAACTTACAAATAGACATTCTAAGGCTATGAAGGTCGAAAATTAAATCATTAACGATTAGTAGCTCAAAATGTGACTAAGTCTTTTAACAATTAGTTTTTTTTTTCAGATTGTCAGCTCTCCATACATCTAACTAAGAGTGCTATGAGTTGAGAATACTACGGGGTGTTACATCATAGCTAAGACAAGATTTCCGCTTGAATCAATTGCTCCTCATCTAAAGAACTAAGATTTTTCTATGAGTTTATATAAACTTTATCACATTGTCTAAACTCGACATAGGATGAATAGGTGACAAGTAAAAACATATTTTCTTAGGACCAAGCATGCTGAGAGACAGATTTTCATGGATCATGAACAACATAACATATGGCTTGAATACATGAAAGTCTGAATTACTGACAGACATAATTGCTTCTAGTTTGGAGGTCAGATCATAAAAACAAGTCCATAAAGAACTCGAACCGTAAGCATAGGCATGACTTGAACACATGACGTAGCACATTACCAGAATAATCTCTGAATTGGAAGTAGGAGGAGTATGCTTAAGTAGGAATAGATTTATCATGACTCCTCCCGCCCCAACCTGCCACATTGAGAAAAAATTTGGAACTAACCTAATTCCCCATCTTCCCCTTCGATCAAAGTCACAATCCTAGACTTACGGACATATCCCCTCAGAAAATCTATAGCCACAACTCTCAACATAAAAAAGACATCGACCATATACTTAAACTCTAAACTCTCCCTGAAAAACTATACCCTAAGGCCTTACTTTTCTGTAATGCTACTTTTAACTTTGGCTAGCCTCTATAGACATCACTCTACAACTCCCACTCTCCTGAGTGCACACATTAACACTCCTTATCACAAAAGGGCTATCAGTATATACATGAACACAAACTCCTCTCATTAGTTTCTAATACAAAGACACAATTATTTTTAGAACATCCCGTTTCAGGGACACTAATCATAGTTCCTTCTAACTCCCAAAGTCAACAACTTATGACTAGCATTATTATGGGCATGGACACCCACACTTCTAAATACTTAACTCCATCTTCAATTCCTTAAAATACTATTGTTACACCTCTAATCACATAACCTACAACTTCACAAAATCTGTAAGACTATACCAAGGGCGCATATTGCCTACCTATTTTTCCTCAATTCAACTCTAAGAGCACCATACAACAACTTCCAAAACTTTTCCATATTACAAGATTCAAGAATTAAATCTAGGTACACAAAACACTAATACACATAAAACTTTATCTAAAAACCTGCTACCTGAGTTCAACTTATTCCCATAGACTCATGTTCTGATCCACATAATGATTCAACTACAATTCATCGTTTCAGCACTAGTTCTCATGTACATATATACCTCCTGATTACCACTTTAAATTTTCATAAATTATAAACCTAGGCTCTTTCGCACATCACATCAAGCCTGCCAATTACTACACAAAATATGAATCATTACTCTTAAGCTACTACTCTTACCACTACACCTCACATCTCAAGTTCAAGCCCATAGTCTAGTGTCAATCATGTATCACCAACGAATCATGTCATATACTATTCTAGTCCATCAAATTAGGAAATTAAATCAAATACTTCACTTCACTTAGCTAATACCTTCAATCACAACCCCGCCATAACCCCACTATTACAACTGAGAATCCACCACTAAAGAAAAAGACCATCAAAGGGGTAAAGTCACATGATTGGTTTAGGCGATCTTAATCTTGCAATATAACCCATTTCAATCTTATCAACATACTTTAATTTCTCACATTATACATACTTACCTAATCATAAATCACAATGATCTTCAAAATTCAATAAACACTAATGAGTCTCTGTTTACAACTTATTAACTAATCTTCCCCTCTCCATGTACAACGTATAACTGATTTCTATAACCATCATAATTATCCACTCTAGGCTCCTTCCCTAATTCAAACAGGTAATACTCATAGCCATCCACTTTCTTCACAGACTACCATACAATCTACAAATATTGCAACCACATTAGTCTATCACTATACAATGGCAACCCACTCCTCAATCCACGATTATACAACTAAAACTATTATTTATCGAATGTCACCCTTACTCTAATTACTAACTTTGTGACTTCATGTCACCAACTTCTAGACCATCTCACTACCAATAGGTCACAACACTCTAATATACACTACTACTCGGGTGGAAATACAATTCCAACATGCTTCTACACATCATTATCCTTAAACATGACATCCGTAACAAGAATTTACTAAAAGAGTCTGAATACACTCCATACCTTAGGCTCAACCACACGATTGATGCAGATAGGGGTATATGCTTAAATAAACACACTTTAAAGTACTCATGGACTCCTCTCAAGTCCTTGTGAAAATTCATAACTTTATGGACAACACAACCAGAGAGAACCACATCACTGGGAGAGCTAAACTCTTAGAACTGTATCACCTCGATAACGAGGCATGACCCATGAAATTAGAACAAATAATGAATTTAGATAACTTTCCTATGGACAACTCTATGGCATGAACTAGAGTATGAAAGAATAAGAAACAACTTTTAAATGCCTGGTAGCCTCCTGATTATAAGTGTGGTGCACAACACACCCATATGCAAGACTCTACCAGACATGATTTCACAGACACCCTAAAACCATAAACCATGCTCTGATACCTAGTTTGTCATGAACCAAACAGAGGCACTGGCCATGAAGGCTCGGGCACGCTTCTATACCTGATAACCATGCACAATATTCATATACAATAAGGAAAATGTGAAAAAATAGAATCATGGTCATTTCTTGCTTTAATTGAACAGTACAGAGTGAAACTCATAAGCAACTAACAATATCTGGCACCCTTCTGTGAAATCTCTAACATTACAAAATCAATCATAAGTCTAGAACAAAATTGGGACATGGCCCCCAGTCGGACCCAATACCAAACTAACACAATAATGTTCTAAAGACAAGGCCTTCCAAAATAAAAAAGGCTCACCAACTGCTCACATCTGTCTGACAGATTCTACGGCTTAGCAGGAACTCTGGACTAAGCCTCAGACCCTGAAATATAGGGGTCAATACAAAGTACTGGTGCGTAGTGCAATCTAAAATAATAAATTTTATAAAACATAAGTGAGAGCAATTTGTAAAACAGTATGCATGACATAATTTAAAGCACACGGGCAATTTCAAATAATCTTAAAGCAAGTTTCTCAATGCAGCTCTGATCTTTTTATTACTTCTGAGCTAGGTGGTACACCCTACAATCTGAAATTCCACGAGCTATATGGAATCCTCCCTTGACTCATCGGCCAAGCCCCCAATCCAAGTTTGCCGGCAGAATTGGAGTATCAATAAGGGGGACATGCATGATCACACAGCAGGGTGCCAAAATCCCCAATCAAATTAACATGTCATCATAGTGCACAAGACTACAAAGAAGGGCTCCTAACCATAGTCCTAATTTAGGACGACATGAATCAAGGTACACAAGATCACAAAGCATGGTACTATAACCCCGTGCCGACAAATCACGGTTTCTAGCGTTGAGTCTGTTAGCTCGTACTTTCTTCGGGTAACTACCTAACTCTCTTTAAGCATATTTTTAACCTTTTCTGATCATGCATCTTTCAAAACTCTTTTTCTGAAAATCTAATCAAAATCTAACTTTAGTTCTGTTCTAATTCTGTTATGGCCTTATTTGTTTTGGTGTTGTCACACCCAAGACTTGCAAGTCATATTACTAAGCCATACAAATATCATATACAATCTCTTCTTTCGAAATATAAAGTTTGGACCACCATAGTTCGAATCAATTCAAGAATATTTCATACTTCAAACATTTAGCAAACTATGTATATTAAAGTTCAATGTTTAAGCATTTCAACAACCACGTGGTGGTCAGCAAATTTGTGATAAAACATGCAATCTTTTTAATAAACCTCTTTAACCTTCAACACTAAGTTAAATGCCCTCTCATCAATTCAAAATCATGATCAAGTCATAAACCATAACCAAAACATTTATATCATGTTTTCAACATTGCACTTCGAATAAGTCATAACTTACAAAACTAGGAGCTTGTAAACATGAGAGGGATTTTTAGTAGTTTATGCTCTCAATTCAATCATTCAAACTCATCAAACATTTTCATATATATATATATATATATATATACTCATACATAATTATAAATCAACTTTAGGGGGAGGCCTCAAGACCAAAACAATCGATCAAAAAGGATTCATAATACGCAATTTGTAAATGAAATTTCAAAACCCCATTGTCAATTCATGATTTCTCAACATTAAAAACGTTTTCACCATGCCCTTGTAGTTTATGAAAATCCCACGCACCTTAGATTATAAAATTTGAAGGATAGAACCTGGATCCTATTCCGTTTCGTGCAGATCTTGACCTTAGGGACGAGTTCTTGATTTTGGGGGAGGAGTTGGGGTTTGATTTGTGAGGATTTTAGATGTTGATTTGATGAATTATGAGAGAAATGACACCCCTTGAGGATTATAAGTCGTGGGCTGGCAGCCATAAGGGTTGAAAAGACTAAAAAGCCCTTAAAAACGTTGAACCAATAGCTGAATTTTAGGTGCGGACATTGGAGCGCCCAGCTGCTGCCTCTCACACGAAAATGGCTGTAACTTTTCGCTCGGGTATCGGATTTAGGCAAAATAGGTATTGTTGGAAAGCTACTTTGAAGACCTTTCATTTGATATATAGTAAGCCCTCTAATTCGATATACAATAGATGTTATGGCCAAGGGAAGTTGACCCATGTTTGAACATCCACTAAAACTTAATCGGTAGAAATGTTTTCAACTCGTCATATAGTTAGGGAATTTTTGTAAGCTCAATTCATATTAAAAGATATTCCCACACCATAGGATTTATCACCACGCATATATTAAGAAGGAATCCTCTAGTTCAGGTCTGTACGCGTAGGAACGACGGTCTAGATTCTACCCTGGAGGTACGGGGTATTACAAGTCCGCATCACAAAAGCCTTCTAGTACAGCAGGATATTTTGTATAGAATAAACCACAATTTGTTGTTCTAATTAAATATCTCTGTTTATAGCATCTCAATGTTCATTACCTGGCTTGCTAGTAAACCTGCTAAGTACTCCTACTGCATTTGCAATATCAGGCCTAGTGTAATCAGTCACATATCTCAAACTTCCAGTTATGCTAGCATATTCCTTTGATTTATTACATCAGTTTGATTTATTACATCAGTTTTACTTTCAACACGAAACAAGTGAATACTAGAATCAAATGGAGTTACAACATGCTTGCAATCAAGGAAATTATATTTTTTCAATATTTTCTCAACATATTGTGACTGGTCAAGGAAAATTCCATCACATGTTCTAGTAATTTTTATTCCTAGAATAAAATTTGACTCACCAAGATCTTTCATTTCAAAATGAATTCAAAGAATATTTTTAGTTTCATCAATAATATTCATGTTAGAGCCAAAGAACAATAAATCATCAACAAATTGGCAAATAATAACATGCGAATTATTCCATGACTATGATATATGCACTTATCACACACATTTGTTTTAAACCCATTTTCAATCATGCAGGAATCAAACTTTTCATGCCAATGCTTTGGTAACTGTTTCAATCCATATAGGGATTTATTAAGTTTACACACTTAGCTTTCTTGGTCAGCTTCAACAAAACACTTGGGTTGTTCCATGTAAATCTATTCATTTAAGTCTCCATTTAAAAAGGCAGCTTTTACATCTATTTGATGAATTATAAATTAAAAATTTCCGCAATAGCAACTAAAAGTCTAATGGATGTAATTCTCGTTACCGGTGAAAAAGTATCAAAAAATTCTAAGCCTTCTAGTTGTTTAAAACCTTTAGCTACAAGCCTAGGTTTATATTTATCAACAGATCCATCCGTTTTTAATTTTTTACGTAAGACCCATTTACATCCTACTGTTTTACAACCCGGTGGTAAATCAACTAGCTTCTAGGTTTTATTGGAACTTAGCGATTCCATTTTATCATTTATATCCTCTTTCCAGAAAATAGCATCATGTGAAGACAAAGCTTCTTTTAAAGTAAGTGGGTCATCTCCAACTTAAAAACATAGTAATTAGGACCAAAGTTTTTTTCTACTCTAGTTCGTTTACTACTTCTTAATTCAAAATCATCATTTTTTTTATTATTTAAAGTAGAAGTAGAAGAACTAGGTAGTGTCAAAATATTTTCTTCAGTCCCATGACCCCACTATTTTTAAAATCAAAAGGAAATTTATTTACTTGAAAAATAGCATCACCTGATTCTATTATCTCGCTATCTTCAAGATTAAAAAATCTATAGGCTACTTTGAAGCATAACCAAGAAAAGCACAAGTAGTAACTTTTTTACTCAACTTAGAGATTTTAAGATCCATTAACCTTACATAGGCTAAGAAACCACAAACTCTTAGATATGCCAAATTTGACTTATGACCTTTCCACAATTCAAAAGGCGTTAATTTCGTCTTTTTTATGAGGCACATGATTCAACACATAACAAACAGTCAAAAGAGCTTCACCCCGAAAACTTAAAGGTGCACAAGACTCAATTAACATGGCATTAGTTAACTCAACCAAAGTTCTATTCTTCCTTTCCGCTACACCATTAGATGCAAGAGAATAAGGAGGAATAGTTTCATGAATTATACCCAATGATCTTACCAAAGAATTGAATTCAATTGACTCATATTCATGGCCTCTATCGCTTCTTATTTTTTTATTTTTCTATTCAACTGATTTTCAATTTCATGGAGGAAAGTTTTAAAATTCTCAAAAGAATCACTTTTATTTTTCATTAAGTAAACATATGTAAACTTAGAAAAATCATCAATGAAAGTGATAAAATATCTATTTCCTCCACGAGTTAAAATTCCACCCAGTTCACAAATATCACTTTGAACCAATTCTAATAATTCAGTTTTTCTTTCAACTTGGAAGTGAGACCTTTTTGTGATCTTAGCTTTACTACAAGCTTCACATTTTTCAAAATTCTTTTTAATCATTGAAATTAATCCTAAACTACTCATGATTCCTATATAACGATCAGTTATATGACACAAATGAGCATGCCAAAAATTAGTAGAAGAAAGCATGTAAACAGAAGTAGATGTTTTATTCATCTCAACAATCACATACTATCACATGCATACCCCTTTTCCACGAAAATATTATTTTTTGAAATTACATACTGATCAGATTTAATAATCTATCTGAAGCCTGTCTTATTAAAAAGAAAACTTGACATTAAATTCTTTCTCATGGAAGGAGTATAAAGTACATCTTTTAAGATTAATACCCTTCCAGAAGTAAATGCCACGACCCAAACTAGGATCTGGCCGTGATGGACATCCCGAACCATGAAGGCCCGAACATCTTACTCTATCTGATAGTCATGCATAACATTCATATAATAAAAGAAAATGCAGAATTTATGATCTAATACGGAAACATGGTTATACTCTGGATTAAGTTTAAAAATAAGAAATGAAATTCGAAAATTATTAACAATATGTGAAACAGTCTGCGAAATCTCTACTACATGAATATCTGACAACTATCTGAAAACTGGGACAAGGCCCCCAGTAGACCAAAATTGTTATAGATGACATAATCTGAAAGGACAGTCCTTCTGTAATAGAGAAAGCTCACCACTGCACAATCTGATCTGCTGTCTGAATTATCTACTCTTATCGGGATCCCTAGACTGAGCCTCAGAACCTGAGAGGTAGGGGAGAGGGGGGGTAGTACAGATGTACTGGTACGCAGAGTAAATCCAAAAAAGTAATTTTTATTCAACATATATGAGAGCAATTTAAAACAATTCATAAACATATCATATAGTAAGAAATCTCACGGGCATTTTTGAGAGACTCTAAAAAATCATCTAAACTCTGTGACACTCTTTGTTTTGCGCTAGGTGGTATACCCTACAACTCTGAAATTCCATGGGCTATATGGAATCTGCCAATAACTCAGCAGCCAAGTCCCCAAACCAAGTGTGCCGCAAGGGTCAAAGTCTCTGAATCTACTATGCCACACGGCCGTCGCCAGCATACAATAATAGTCTACCCGTATTCGAAAATACGGTTTTAGGCTAAGAGTTACTTGAACTCAAGCCTTCTTCGGGTAACCACCTAACCCTCTTTAGGCCCATTTTTAACTCTTTAAAATATGCATTCTCTGAAAACATATTCTGAAAACATTCTTTGAAGACATACTCTGAAAACATACTCTGTTATGGCATACATACTTATGGTATCGTCATACCATTGACTTGCAAGTCACATCTCTGAGCCATTATTAGTATATTAGAATCTCTATTTCAAAACATAAATTTAGGGCCACCATATCTGTCACGACCTGAGCTGAGGCCCTAGCCGCGACGAGCATCCCGAACCACAAAGGCCCGAGAGACCCCTCTCACTCCCTAACTCACTAGTGTAATTATCCACTTTGAGCCTAGGCCCACATGGCTTGAAAAAGAGTGACTAGGGAGTAAGGCTTTCTCACTTATATACCCAACATCCCTCCTGTGTTTTGCCGATTTGGGACACCTTCCTAAGTTGGGGTGTTACATACATCCCCCCTTATGGACTCAGCGTCCTCGTTGAGGTTTACCCCACCAAATGGGATTTTCCTACACTCAGGACTGAGGTTTTCCTTGCCTTATCAGGATTCACCTACACTCAGTTTGAACTCTGGCCTATATCAACAGGGCTGACACAGGAGCAGCTTTGATACCATTCTGTCACGACCCGAGCTGGGTCCCTGGCCGCAATGGGTGTCCCGAACCATCATGTCCCGAGAGACCCCCTGTCTCTACCCAACCCACTAGTGATATTGTCTTCTCTGGGCCCAGGCCCACACGGCTTTAAAACGCGTCACTAGGGAGTAAGGCTTTCTCACTTATATACCCAGCATCCCTCTTGTGTTTTGTCGATATAGGACTCCTTCCTAAGTTGGGGTGTTACAATATCAATAAATCAGTTCGAAGAACTCTTTCTTTAATTACTCATGTAAACACATGTATGGAACTCTCTTTGACAACATTTCAAATAATACAAGGTGGTCATGTCAAAAGCATTAATCTTATGCAAATCTTTCTCTCTTTAATAAAACACATTTATATCAAGAAACTCCCTCTCAAAATCTGTAAATCATGCTCAAAATACTATGGTATTTGAGTAAACTATTTTCAAGCCATAAATCATGCATTATCAAATCATTCCCAACAAGACCACTAATTTAAAGTCATCACAAAAGAGGGATTTCATAATTTATGCTCTCAAACAATCTTCAAATCTAATTTTTTTTTCATACATATACATATACATGTAAATCAATTTAAGGGGGAAAGGCCTAAATACTAAATCATCAATATCTTTAAACATTCATAATGCATAACAAAATCATGGATCTAAAACCCGTTTATAGATTCATGCTTGATAGATCTTTAAATCATGCTTGAATATCTCAACAAGCCCTTTTAGTTTAGGATAAACCCCATATACCTAAGATTATTTAGTTTGAAAGATGGAACTCAGATCTAGATAGATGGAACCCGGATCTAGATCTATTTCTTGAACATATTCACTTAGGAGGATGAATTTTTGATCCATTGAAGGGAATGAAACTTAAATCTTGATTTGTTTTCTTGGAAATCTTGAACTGAAGGATTGATTTTCTTGATTTCTTGATCTTGGAGGAAACCCTAGTTTCCATCTTGTTCTTGAGAGTAGAGAGGATTGAGATGTTATAAAACTGATAATATATGGATTAATAACACTTAAGAAGTGATTTAATTCATGTGAAAAGTTTTTGAAGTGAGGAAAAGACCAAAATACCCCTACGAAATCACTTCTCAGTTGCTGAAATTTTCAGCTGACGACCAAGGCTGATAAGGTATCAGATCTGTGATAGCCTGTCAGTCCAGGTCGTCACCTAGGAGCTGAAATTTAAGAGTTTCTGCCTAAGCCTGACGACATATGCTGATAAGTGGTCAGATATGTGACAAGCCATCAGAATTGTTGTTACTCAGCTGCCAGGCTGATATGCTGGAGTAAAATGGGCATAACGTTTTGCTCTGATATCGGATTTGCGCAAAATTGATATCTTTGAAAAGCTAATTAGAAGATCTTTCATATAGGTTCAACTTGAGTTAGGGGACGTCTATGATCTCAATTCATGCTCAAATAGGTTTCCACATTATATAATTAATTAAAATACCGAATTTGCATAGGATTTATGGCTTTTCAAACATCAACGCATAGAAATGACAATTTTCGTTCAAGCCCAAAATTCGGGGTGTTACATTATCTTCCCTTGGGTTCATTCGTGCCCGAATGATGGGCAGGAACTTGTTGAAGCTTAAAGGTATGGAATAACGTGGACATGATGTTCCTTCTAAGAAAGGACATAACTGATCTGAAACATTTAAACTTCTATCATGAAACTGAATTTTGAGCTGACTTGACTTTTCTTGCATCAAGAAGCTGATTCGTGCTGAGAATTTAGGATTCCCTTGAAATGTTCATGATCCAATCATACATATTGAAATTGGGAAGTGATAACTTATGAAAGTATGAATCATAAGACATCAAGACTTAGATCGTACAAGGGTATTACAGTATCTGAGCTGAAATACTTGGAAAATTTTGAGATTATACGCTGAACTCTTATGCACCGAGTCATGAATATATATCTGAATCTGAAACATGATGCTTGGAGTGAACTGAATTCACAATTTATATGGATGGAATAGATTATATCTTGGGGATGTCCATACGCATGAGACTTCGGATAGTCGAACTGGGTGAAAAGGTGGAAAAACCATAGTAACTTGTCTGCCCGACTGTTAAACTGAATTACAGACTGAATTATACCGGACATTTATACTTAATGGGAGTATATCTTCATCACTCTTTCTAAAGAAGTTCAAGTAGCATTAGGGAGCAAAGAATCTTGGGCCTGAGTTACACAAGACATTCAACTAAGGAATCACCACAATTACACTACTCTATAGCATGGAATAAGGACATATAACTCATAAAATTGGATAGAATTTCTAGGCCTTAGGCGATGCAACTTCTTACTTTCAAGCTTAGCACACTCCTCGAATACTCCCTTAACTATACTATTCCCCTTAAATACCATACTGATTGGTTCAACTTATAATTCTCATATGAGCATTGACAAATATTTCTACTAATGTCTCAAGTAGCTTAAATCCTTTCACTGTGATCAAGCCTAATTCAAATCACAAAATACAACATGCCACACCACAATACTAGTCTAAACCACATGATTCAGCCTTCTATATCTTTTTAAAGATCACACCCTAAGCATAACGTGCCTTACCACTTCAAAGACTAACTCTGAACTCTTACTATGGATTTACTAGCGCATATTGCGTTCCTCCACATAAATCCCAACATGTCATTCAAGCCTGTCTTTATAACCACATATGAACATTAAGGCAAACACCCATAAATACATACTTCACATAGTCTCTAAACCATTGTCAATATAACTGCCATGCGCTACTCCAAGAACATACACACACAAATTTCCACTAACCATCACATGTATCAAAGACTTCGCCCTAAATCTTACTTCACATGTATGGCCTCATCCAAAGCAAGCATAAAATGATCTTTCATCAACAAGAACCATTTACTCATCACCACTATCATTACATAAGGAGGAGTCACTAAAAGGTTAGAACATAAGACTTTGAAGTATGGAAGGATACAACACATAACTCGACACTTAACTGAGGCCTGAGCAACAACGAATCAACATCAGGGATTCATCAAAGTGATCTGAATTGGGGCATACATGACTATAAGCGAATCTTGTCAATCATAAAGAGTATAGCATGAATTATGGGAACTGAGCACACTATAAAGCGTGAGTACATGAGTCATGAACTGCATGACCTCAATTTGAAGTTCATAACATATGGAATGTGATTCCGACTACTGAATGAACTAGAACTCCTCATTTTAGAACTGGAAGAGTACATGACTCTCAATCATATGCATGGACATGAACTGAGATAAGGCATGAGTAGGTATTTGGATCACTGAAAAATACTGAGATAAGAATGGGTTAAGTCTCATCCTCACTTTCTGATGTTCTATATCATACTGGTATCACTACTAAAATCTGAGAGCCTGACTTGGTTACTTGTTCTATCATCTCCCCCTTAGCTTTAAGCCATCATCTTAAGTTCGAGAGATCCCTTAATAGACTCTAAACTGAACTACACTCACTGCACTCTAGGGTCTGGAATACGACAATACACCTAATTAATAGAACCTAACCCGAATGACTACACTTGAAAGTGGAAAACCCACTGCTAATACCACCTTCTAAGACACACCCTATCATTCTATAGCCCCAATAGTCATCACATAATACCAGAAAACTTAATTTTGATCTTCATAAGTATCCCCATAGTTGGAGTGCACACCCTCTAACTCTTCAACTCTTATTTCTATGAGCTCAACCTTCAAGAATTCAATCTTAGCTTCTAACACTTAACATGGATATCACCAAGCCTCTGATGAACCATACTACTTCCATCATAGCCTACCAATATCTCGACTCCAAACTTATATCTCTCTACCATGAGAATCAAGATCATATAATAAGGCTTAACACTATCAATCAAAACTCCTTAACTTGGCTATTTAGAACACCACATACCATCTAACTAGTTTTTCTCCACCTAGCGACTCAACGGTACTACTAACCACACAAAACATATAATAGTCTTAGAAAATGCCGCAACTCCATATCACCTTAAGCATACTTCTACATCATACATACAACGTCACATTTCATTACGAATCAAATAAACTTAAGCTCTTGCATACACTGTTAAAGCCTATTAGATCACTTCCATATAACTAGTATCATTAATCAGGAAATCATCACATCCACCATCATGGCCATCAACTTTCTAAACTTAATGTCTAGTGCTAAACATGATTTACAACCCAACCTTACCCACAATTCTCATAAATATTCATCAATAATCTTACGCCACTATCCTTACGTCCACATTCTACATTAAATTCAAGCCTATAGTCTAGTATCAATCACCTACCACCACTGAAGAATGCAACATAATATACTAGTCCATCAAATTAGGACATTCTATCCATATACCTCAAAAATCTACTACATGCCTTCTCACAAGTAATACTAGTTTACAACTACCAAAGAAAAGAAGGTCAAGGAGGGTAAAGTCACATAATAGACATGGTCAACCATAATCTTATATTATAACCCCATACAATCCTATAGACTTATACGACTTTCTCATATCACACTTACTTACCCCAGCAGAAATTTAGACTACCTTCAAATTCCACATTCGACAATGAGTCTATACTTACAACTTACTGGCTAATCTAGCCATTTTTATTCGCAACCTATAAGGGGTTTCTATAACCACCTTAAATATCCACTCTGGGCTCTTTCCCTATTTAGAAAAAAAATAACAATCTGAGTCAAACACTTCCTCCATGGACTACCATACAATCCATAAATAGTACTATCACTTTAGTCGACCATCACAAAATGGTAAATCATTCTCAATCAACGGTTATTCAACTATACATATTTAGTTACACAAAAGTCACCCTCACTCTGACCTATAAACTTGTGACTTCATCTCACCAACTTTTTGGTCTAATTTCACTACCAATAGGTTATGACACCGATACTTTAACTTATACCACTACTAGGGTGGAAATACAGTTCCAACAAACACAAGAACAACAAGATGAACAACAAGCTACTAGTGAATTGAAATAGACCTCACACGACTTCACTAGACTTTGATTATTTTATGTTTTGAATAAGAAAATGAAACGAATAACAAAGCAACTATGCTAGTGAATCGAAAGATACCCACATGGCTACATTAGACCTTTTGTTTTCAACAATACAATGATATCAAGATTACAAGAGATAGAAACTTGAGACACAATATTCAATGACCCAAAAATGCACATCTTAATCTTGTCTTAACTGAATGCCTCATAAGAACGAGGAAACAATTTTAAACTAGGGAGCTCCTCTCCAGTCCTTTGTGTGACTTTTGAAATTTCTACTAGTAAATCTAAGAGCATTATCTGGGAACACTAGAGTAAGGAAAAATTAGGATAGCTTTCCTTTTGTATGGGTGTCACCATAGCACGAATTAGAGTATGAAAGAGGAACATTCAAAATCTATTGCACAAACTAGAACATGAAGAAAGAGAGACATTCATAAATGACTTATAGCCTTCTGCTTATAAGTGTGGCGTGCTACACACCTATAAACAAGATTCTACCTGAAGTGATATCACAGACACCCTGGGACCATGAACTGTTCTCTGATACCAAGTATCTCATGACCCAAACTAGGGCCTGGCCGTGACAAACATCCCAAATCATGAAGGCCCAAATGTCCTACTCTATCTGGTAGTCATGCACAACATTCATATAATAAAAGAAATGCAGAATTTATGATCTAATATGGAAACATGGTCATACTCTTGATTAAGTTTAACTATAAGGAATGAAATCCGAAAATCATTAACAACATCTGGAACAGTTGTGAAATCTCTAATACATAAAAATCTGACAATTATCTGAAAACTGGGACAAGGAAACAGTAGACCAAAATTGTAATAGATGACATAATCTAAAAGGACAGACCTTATGAAATAGAGAATGCTCACCAATGCATAATCTGATCTGCTTTCTGAATTATCTACTGCTTATCGGGACCCCTAGACTAAGCCTTAGAACCTGAGAGGTAGGGGAGGGAGGGTCAATACAGATGTACTAATACGCAGAGAAAATCAAAAATAGTAATTGGTATTCAACATAAATGAGAGAAATTTAAAAAAGTTCATAAACATATCATACAGTAAGAAATCTCATGGGCATTTTCGAGAGACTCTGAAAAATCTCAAACTTTGTGACACTCTTTGTTTTATTTCTGCGCTAGGTGGTATACCCTACAACTCTTAAATTTTACAGTCTATATGAAATCTGTCATTAACTTGGCAGTCAAGCCCCCAACCCAGGTATGCCGCAAGGGTCAGAGTCTCTGAATCTACTATGCCATATGGCCATCGCCAGTGTACAATAATAATCTACCTATATCGGCAAATACGGTTTTAGGCTAAGAGTTACTTGAACTCAAGCCTTCTTCGGGTAACCACCTAACCCTCTTTATGCCCATTTTTAACTCTTTAAAATATGCATTCTCTGAAAACATATTCTGAAAACATTCTCTGAAGACATACTCTGAAAACATACTCTGTTATAGCATACATACTTATGGTATCGTCATACCATTGACTTGCAAGTCACATCTCAAAGCCATTATTAGCATATTAGAATCTCTATTTTCAAAACATAAATTTGGAACCACCATATCAATAAATCAGTTTGAAGAACCCTTTCTTTAATTACTCATGTAAACACATGTATGCAACTCTCTTTGACAACATTTCAAATGACACAAGGTGGTCATGTCAAAATCATTCTCTCTTTAGCAAAACACATTTATATCAAGAAACTCCCTCTCAAAATCTCTAAATCATGCTCAAAATTCTATGGTATTTGAGTAAACTATAGTCAAGCCATAAATCATACATATCAAATCATTCCTAACAAGACCACAAATTTAAAGTCATCACAAGAGAGGGATTTCATAAGTTATGCTCTCAAACAATCTTCAAATCTGATTTTTTTTCCCTACATATACATATACATGCAAACCAATTTAAGAGGGAAAGGCCTAAAGACCAAATCATCAATATCTTTAAACATTCATAATGCATAATAAAATCATGGATCTAAAAACCCCTTTATAAATTCATGCTTGATAGATCTTTAAATCATAGTTGAATAATTTAACAAGCCCATGTAGTTTAGGATAAATTCCACGTACCTAAAATTATTTAGTATTAAATATGGAACGCGGATCTAGATAGATGGAACCCGGATCTAGATCCGTTTCTTGAACATATTCACTTAGGAGGATGAATTCTTGATCCATTGAAGGGAAGGAAACTTAAATCTTGATTTGTTTTCTTGGAAATCTTGAACTGAAGGATTGTTTTTCTTGATTTCTTGATCTTGGAGGAAACCCTAGTTTCCATCTTGTTCTTGAGAGTAGAGCGGATTGAGATGTTGTAAAACTGATAATATATGGATTAATAACATTTATGAAGTGATTTAATTCATGTGAAAAGCTTTTGGAGTGAGGAGAAGACCAAAATACCCCTACGAAATCACTTTCCAATTACTGAAATTTTCAGCTGACGACCAAGGCTAATAAGGTGTCAGATCAGTGATAGCCCGTCAGCCCAGGTCGTCACCTAGGAGTTGAAATTTATGAGTTTCTGCCTAAGCCTAACGACATATTCTGATAAGTGGTCATATTTGTGACAAGCCGTCAAAATTGACGTCACTCAGTTGCCAGACTGATATACTGGAGTAACATGGGCATAACTTTTTTCTCCAATATTGGATTTGCATGAAATTGGTATCATTACAAAGTTAATTAGAAAAGATTTCATTTGATATATAGTAGGTCACCCAGTTTATCATATACAAGGACTTATGGTCGATTAAAGTTGACCCAAGTTTCGACGCTCACTAAAACTCGAACGATAGGAAAGCTTTCAACTTGACTTTGAGTTAGGGGACCTCTATGATCTAAATTCATGCTCGAATAGGTTCCCATATTACATAATGGATTAAAATACTAAATTTGCAAGGATTTATGGCTTTTGGAACATCAACACGTAGAAATGATAGTTTTTGTTCTAGCCCGAAATGAGGGGTGTTACAGTAAATCTCAATTCGACATCTCTCATTTCAAGTGCTTGACTTGTGTGTGAATTGCAAGCATGATGGTTTTGGGATGCTCAAAATTTATGTATTTTTTAAACCAGTCTTTGTCATAAGAGACGTGACGGTTTGCACCAAAGTCAACCCACCATTCATCAACATTCACCACCATGTTTATGTCTGTTATCACTTCCACAAAAGGTCGTTTGCCTTAGGTGTAAGCCCATGTTTCCGATATCTGTAAAATCGAGCAATATGCCCACTCTTGCCACAGACAAAGCACGGTCCTTTTTCTCGTACATATTGATTTTTTGCTTAGTTGTTTCCACCATTATTTTTCTTTAATTTTTTCTTCTTAGGCTTCAAAATAGTATTTTTATTAGGTTCATGGGTAGCATTACTTGAAGTAATTTATTTTCCACCATTTGAAAATGAAAAAAACTGCTAGCGGCATATTTTTCGCTCTCGCCTCCTCAGTGTCATACTTACTCTGCAAGGCTTTCCAAATTTTCTTTGCACTAGAGTAAGTTCTATCATAATAATCATAAAAATTATCAGACAGACAATTAAGTAAAAAGTAATGACACTTATAGGAGTCATTATTGTATTTTTCCATTTTCTCTTGATGAGAAATATATTCTTTATCACTCATGGAAGAGTCATCTACTTTGTTTGGATTGTTCTCAGTTAAAACATAAGAGATGCCAACTTGCTAACATACTTGTGTGTTTTTTGTGTTCTACTATCTTTGAAATTGGCAACTAATACTTTGTTTGGATTGTTCTCACACAACCTACACTTGTGTGTTTTTTGTGTTCTACTATCTTTGAAATGATATGTGAGCTCCTTATTTATAAGAAAAGGTAAGCAACCATTTTTGAATTCAACTTTGGTTGCCAATTTTGAAACCAACCGATTTTGAATTCAACTTTCAATTCTTCTTAGAAGGTCCATTGGAATAATAATGAATTTGACCTTAAGAATATTTAAAAAATAATATTAAAATGCCCTTAATCCATCACCTAGAAAGTATATTGCATCTTTAAATTAATTTTTTGACAGTAGAGTATGGACTGGATTGATTAGTGTCAACAAAATATGATGTCTATAGTTATGGGATCATGTTATTGAAAACGTTTACAAGGAGAAAGCGTAATGATTTTGAGGGAGATGTTAGCTTGAAGCAACGGGTGCGTTATTCATTTCCAAAGGTAGTAATCAACACCGTAGATGCCAACTTGCTAACATCAACCACTAATCTTTTACAAAAGGAGTTAGATGTTAAGGCATCAATCATGAAAGTTTCAGTAGATTGTTGTGTTGAATGCGAGAAGGACTAACATGAAAGATGTAGTTCCAAACGACTTGTTTATAGCAAATTTTTGCTAAATTGTTGGTTGTTGTTTTTTATTTTGATTTTACCACTTGATTTGTGTATAATTAGGTTATTCAGAAATTCTAGCTGGTTACAATAAATCTCACCATTGTCTTTTAACTAAATTTAAATCCTTGGTACCTTATATAAGTTGTTGCAAATGATGTGCCTCTTTCTTCATCAAGTTTTTGAACATCAAAGAAGACTATTATGGCTGTTGTATTAGTAGAAAAAGATTCTTTTTTAAAAAAAAATAAAGGCAGTTGCTCTTGTTCCGCTTCTATTATCAGCATAAGCCACCCCCTGCAGCAATAGCAACCGTGGTGCTTTTTACTGATGCTGAGGAAGAGTGAGTTTATGTTCTTTTTTCCTTTTGCATGACAGCACTATTCTTATCAAATAAGTTGCCTTGCTGATGGTAAAATTGTGGCAATTTGATGAAAATCAAATCGATCATCATGAAAATCTTAGCAGAACAAAATATTATTTTTTAAAAAAAAATTGTTAGAGGAATTAGCTATATGAATACAAACAGGCAAGTAATACAAATGTTTTAAAAGCTAGTTCCTGAGGCTCATGTCTAGATCAGGATAATATTAGCAGACTGTCAAATGATTTGATCGCTGATACGAACGTGGAAAGCTGGAGTATCTCAAATATCTCTGCGTCAATTAATTGTTAGTTGCCCTTTTCTCCTTTCTTTGCTTCATTGAATTTTCACCTGTCGAAGACAAAATAAAGTTTGTTGTATCCAACACACAAAGCTTTTTATCTGAGTCGGAGTGAAATTTTAATATGGTAGTGTCTTCTGAGCAAGTAGAGGTCTTGACCTTGTAGTGAAATTAGAAATTTCAATCGCGTTGTGTTGTACTCTTTTGTCAACTCGTTTGTTCATTTATGTGTTTTTGAGATCGCAGACATTCTTCATTCCCCATTCTTCAAGCTTTTGACTCGCTATGCCTATCATCTGACTTGAAGGTTGTCAGAAACCGAATCCTTTTCATGGCCATATATACCGGGCCTGACAATGGGCAGTTAGTTAAGTTGGTTTTTGATTTACATAACATTCACCAGGCTTGAAATTGCTTTTTCTGTATACAACTGCCAAAACAATCTCATCTTGCAACTGCTTTGAGAACCAGCTCTGTCACTATAGTTATGCCCTATCACATAACTTGTGCCATTGAACTTAGGCACTGTGACATAATTTATGTCACTGAACTTATGCCTTGGAGCGTAGGAGCATAAACTGAAACATTATGGGGCTACAAAGATAGTTATTAAATAGTTAGCACCGCATAAAAACATTACCCCTAGAGTAGCAGTTAATACGAATAAGAAAAACTCTGTTATAGCCATTTCTGTACATTCAATGTACTTTACAGATAGAGGGCCATCTTATCCACTGAACTAGCTAGAAGCTATCACTTCAGGTCGAAGCACTAAAATAAAAGGACAGGGAAACGTGGCGGCATAGGAATCACGGGGCCCCCTACTAGTAAAGGGAAAATGAAAGTGCGCTCCTGCGCACCAGCTGAACCCTTTCCCTTTTTAATAATGATAAATAAGGTAAGCTTTATAGCTCCAACCAAGTCAAGGGGCTTTGATGCCCTTTGTATAGGTTTGGTTGCTGGATACGGGATCCTCGTAGTAGGCTGTACCAAGACTCCTATCCAAGTCAAGCACTAACTATATTTCTTACTTTGTCTACCACTTAAACTTTATTTTTCCGGTCAAACACTAATTATATGTCATCCATACATTTAATGACATAAGAGGATTCCAAATTAATTTTATGAGTTCAATCTTAAAGGTTCTCACTGGGTATGTTGTTGTTGTAATCTTTAAAGGTTCTAGTACTGAACCTATTGTATTTGAAAAACTATGGGTTCTGACTTAATTTCTTGGTGCAATCTTAGCAAATTTCTACGCATAAACTTATCTCTGCATGGACAATATTAGATTCAGATGAACTCGATATCTCAGTGATGCATTTGTCACTAACATCAACACTAAAGTATAATGTTATGATGCATAGTATGTTTTTATTACTATAGGGCACATTGTGCAGTCAGAAACTACTGCATCAACACAACACTAAAGTTTAATGAGCTTCATTCTCTATCTTCTCGTCAAAAAAAGAAAAAAAAATCTTATCGGAAAAAAAAAAAAGAGTAGAGGATTAGAGGATTTCTTTTGCTACCATTATTATGGTTGACATCAACACAAACTAAGATATATACTTGTCTCCAACATGGCTCTTGCGGTGAGAGGAGTATTTTCCTTAGACCATATGAGTTAGGGAACCAAGTAACTGAAGAGTCAAATGACATCAGTCGTTACAAAGAAATGTTGTATACTATTTAAGAATATAAATTTATAAAAATATCTCTAAAAGAAAGTAAAAATTAGCATTAAGGGTCGTGGTGGATGAACATGATTCCTCTCCCTATAATCAAAGATCTAGGATTTGCACCTTGAATTTGAAAATAATCTTGGTAGAAAGTGTGTCCCGTTTAATGGATCTTAAGCGATAGGAATTCGGATTTGGGATGAGAGGGTAGTTTGAAAACTAAATGTGGTAGAAGAAAATTCATTAGAAAGTTAAGGTTAAATTAGTTGTTATTGAAACGGACAAGAATAAGAAATACCACAAAACAAAAGAAAATAAGAACACATAGATTTTATGTGGAAACCCTTGATGGAAAAAACCACGGTCAGAGGAGGAGGAAATTCATTATAATGCAGAGGAATATAATGAGGAGACGAAAGTTTCAATGACGTGTATAAAACGTTAAAAAATAACTGTTGGGTTCATAGTAGATGAAAGAAGTGTGAATGGAAAAATGGAGAGTAAAAGAGTGGAGGGAAGGAGACACAAAAATGGAAAGTGTACTCCCAAATTGGCAAGTTTACTCTTTCTCCCACATTGGTGGAAGAAGAGAACTTGAGGGGGTTTATATTGAGAAATGCTAACTCCACATGGATAGTGAGGCAAGAACTAGATGATGCCTCACACCGTCGTCGTCGCTCGCTCGGCTCGGCTTCGGATTTGGATCGATCGATGAGATCTATCTTTTTGGAAAAATTTTATTTGACAGAAATAAACAAATTCAATCCAAAAATAGTGTTTTGAAACTCCATTTATAAATGCATGCATGCAACGCACTTCTTCACTAGTTTGAATGAGCTGGTGCCACTGTTTCATGAACTAGTTTACATTTTTGAACTGATGTTGCTACAGAAGGTTGCACTGCTTCATGAATTGATGCACTATTTTTGAATAGATGCTATAGAAAGCTGCAATTGTTCAACGAAAATACAGTCTGATTCACGAAGTTACATACCTGTTCGGAACAGATGCATTGTTTAGAATAAACAGACATGCATTTTCAGGAAAAAGTCACACCTCTAAATTGAACCAATGCCACCTTTTCGAAGAGGCATGTTATGGCTATAAAAACCTGCTTTCTTCCACAGGTTTTGAGTATGAAATTTTCTGAATTAAAAAACATTCTTCTTGTCATCAAAATACTCTGTGTGATCATAAAAACCGTTGAGTGCGTTCGTAGAATTCGACTATTTGAGGTACCGCTATAGTTGGATTGTTGGCCATTTTATCCTGGGAGGAAAAATTTCACAACCTCGGGTACAGTGAAGAGAATTATTTCCTTAAGAAAACTCTGTGAATTCTGACAACTTGGCCTATTCAATTTCTGTTTCATCTTTATTTTTCTAAAAAATAAATACACCTCTTGAAAAGGTCATTTTGATCTTGTGTTGAGGGTATTTGATACTTCATTGTGTTCTTGTTTATACTTGAACTCGATTTGAAGTTATTGTTGTAATATACAGATTCTACCTACCCGACTATATTGTGGGAAATAACAATCTTAAGGAAATAACACTATTACGGAATTTGTATAGCTTGTTTTTGGAGATTAAAGTTTTGACTTTCTACTCCGCCTGAACTTAACTAGTGATTTGAAGTCATAAAAACTTCGTCACAAGTTAAATATCATTCGATTGACAATTGGAAGTCATTAAAACTTCATTGTTAACTGGAAACAAGAAGAAAAATTTAAAGTTGCTTAATTTTTATAAGTAGTATTCTGAAAATACTAAGTATTTTTTGTCTTGTGGTGACAGAAAAATGGCAACTGAAAGTCAAATGATGGATGCGACAACGTCTATGGGGGCAACTAATATTTCCACATCAAGTCTCACAAATGCTCCACCAACAATGGCATCGGTGGAGAAGTCCAAAAAATTTTTGGGCACTGACTTTAAGCGGTGGCAGCAAAAGATGTTCTTTTACCTCACCACCTTATGTCTGCAATGGTTCACTAGCGAAGATGCTCCTGAGGTGCCCGAGGGAACCTAGCACAAAGACTGCTTCGTTATTGTAGAAGCTTGGAAACAGTTGGACTTACTTTGCAGGAATTATATTTTGAGTGGTCTCCAAGACGACCTCTACAATGTTTATAGTGGAACCATGACATCAAAGGAACTGTGGGGGGCACTTGAATGAAAATATAAGACAGAGGATGCGAGAATCAAAAAATTCCTTGTTACACTTTTCCTGAACTTCAAAATGATAGATAGCAAATCTGTTGTCTCTCAAGTACAGGAGTTACAAGTCATCATACATGATCTCCTAGCAGAAGGTATATATTTGAAAAATTACTTGGTTGAACAAATTAAAAATGTTCTTAACACTCACATAAACTGTTTTGTAGGTTTAATTGTGAATGATACTTTCCAAGTAGCAGCGATAGTTGTGAAGCTACCACCTTTGTGGAAAGACTTCAAAGACTACTTAAAGCATAAACGTAAGGAGATGACTGTCGAAGATCTTATTGTCCGACTGCGTATTGAAGAGGACAATAAAGTTGTCGTGAGAAGGTCAAAAGGGAATTCTACAATTAATGGAGCACATATTGTAGAAGATGACCAAAACAATTCGAAGAAAATAAAGAAAGTTGAACATGAAAGCAATCAACCCAAGAAAAAGTTCAAGGGAAAATGCTTGAATTGTGGCAAAATTGGCCACAAGTCCACAGATTGTCGAGCCCCGAAGAAAGGCAAGAAAAAGGATCAAGAAAATATGATTGAATTCAACAAAGAATGTGATAATTTGTGTGCTATGTTCTCAGAATACAACTTGGTGGGGAATCCTCGCGAATGGTGGATGGATTCTGGTGCCACCCTCCATGTATGTGCCAACAAGGAGTTATTTTCGTCATTTTCTCTGGCTCAAGCAGAAGAAATGATCTACATGGCTAACTCCGCTACTGCTAAGGTGGAGGGAACAAGAAAAATTTGCTTAAAGATGACTTCCGGCAAGGTCTTGACACTAAACAATGTGTTATATGTTCCGGAGTTACGTAGGAACTTAATTTCTATTTCACTCCTAGATAAGAATGGATTCAAATGTGTAACCGTTTCTGGAAAAATTGTAATTAGCAAAGGAGAAATGTATGTAGGGAAAGGCTATCTGACCGAAGGCCTTTATAAGATGAATGTAATGACTGTTGAAATAAATAAAAGTTCAAATTCTTGTTATTTGCTTGAGTCTTATGATTTATGGCATGAACTTTTAGGCCATGTTAATTACAAAACGTTACGAAAACTGATTAACTTAGAAGTTTTGTCAAACTTTGAGTGTAATAAATCAAAGTGTCAAACGTGTATGGAATCGAAGTATGCAAAGCATCCTTGTAAGTCTATTAAAAGGAATTCCAATCCCTTAGACTTAATACACACTGACATTTGTAATATGAAGTCAACACCATCACGTGGAGGGAAAAAGTATTTCATAACTTTTATTGACGATTGCACTAGATATTGTTATGTCTACTTGCTATATAGTAAGGATGAAACAAGAGATGCGTTTAGGCAATATGAAACTGAAGTTGAAAATCAGTTAGAAAAAAAGATCAAAATGCTAAAAAGTGATAGGAGCGGAGAATAAAAATTTCCCTTTGCGCAAATATGTGTAGAGAATGGAATAATCCATCAAACTACGGCCCCATATTCACCTCAATCTAATGGAATTGCGGAGAGGAAAAAACAAACTTTGAAGGAAATGATGAATGCCTTACTTATAAGTCCTGGTTTAACGCAAAACTTATGGGGGAGGATATCCTTATGGCCAATCGTATACTCAACAGAGTTCCCCATAGTAAGACACAATCAATTCCTTACAAAAAATGAAAGGAAAAAAATCCAACTTAAAATATTTCAAAGTGTGGGGGTGTCTAGAGAAGGTTCAAGTTCCTATATCTAAAAGGGTAAAGATAGGACCTAAAACGGTGGACTATGTGTTCATAGGATATACGAAAAGTAGTAAAGCATGTCGATTTTTGGTTCATAAATCCGGACATCCGGAAATTAATGAAAATACGATAATTGAATCAGACAATGCTAAATTCTTTGAAAATATTTACCCGTATAAAATTAGACATGAACAATCTAGTGGAGGATCTAAACTACCTCGAGATGAACCAAGTGAGAATGTACATAATGAAGAAAATTCAAGACGTAGTACACATCAAAGAACGTCAACTTCATTTGGATCGGATTTTGTAACATTTCTCTTAGAAAATGAGCCTCAAACATTTAAAGAAGCGATGTCGTTGTCAGACTCATCCTTTTGGAAAGAGGCAGTCAATAGTGAGATAGATTCAATCTTAAGCAACCATACACGGGAATTGGTTGACCTTCCTCCCGAAAATAAACTTTTAGGTTCTAAATGGATCTTCAAAAGGAAAATGAAGGCGGATGGTACTATTGACAAATGCAAGGCAAGACTTGTAGTAAAGGACTTCAAACAGAAGGAAGGTCTTGATTACTTTGATACATACTCGCCAGTAACAAGGATAACCTCAATTCGAATATTAATTGCCTTGGCAACGGTGTATGATCTTCAAATCCATCAAATGGATGTGTAGACCGCATTTCTAAATGGAGATTTGGAGGAAGAAATATACATGGAACAACCTGAGGGTTTTGTGGTTCCAGGAAAAGAAAATAAGGTGTGTAAACTTGTTAGGTCACTTTATGGACTAAAACAATCACCTAAGAAATGGCATGCAAAGTTTGACGAAACCATGTTGGCAAATGGATTCAAGATAAATAAATGTGATAAATGTGTATATATTAAAGACACACCAAAGTGATCATCAGCAAAGACATTTATGACATAGATGCAACCAAACGAATGCTTGAGAGAAAGTTTGATATGAAAGACCTTGGAGTTGCAGATGTAATCTTAGGTATAAGAATTCATCAAACTCCACAAGGGTTAGCATTGTCACAGTCTCATTATATCAAAAAAGTACTTGACAAGTTCAAGTATATGGAATTTGGTACTGCTAAGAATCCATTAGATGTAAACTTTGCAATTCGGAAGAATGAAGGTGAAAGTGACTCACAATTGGAGTACACAAGAGTATTGGGATGTTTAATGTATATAATAAACTATAAACGACCAGACATAGCATGTGAAATTAATAAATTGAGTCGGTACATGAGTAATCCCAACAAAACTCATTGGATGGCTATGAAAAGAGTTTTGGGGTATCTTAAATACACTCAAAACTATGCATTGCATTATAATAAATATCTTGTGGTACTTGAAGGATATAGTGATGAAAATTGGATCACAAGATCGAATGAAGTAAAATCCACAAGTGGATATGTATTTACTATCTAACGGACTTGTATTGCTCGTTCTATAATGGAATCTGAATTTATTGCATTAGATAAAGCCGGTGAAGAAGCAGAATGGCTCCAAAATTTCTTGGAAGATATTACGTATTGGCCCAAGCCAGCGGCACCAATATGTATACACTGTGATAGCCAAGTGGCAATAGGTAGGGCAGGGAGCATGATGTACAACGGTAAATCTCATCACATACGACGGAGACATAATACCCTTAGGGAACTTCTCTCTAGTGAAATTATCACTATTGACTATGTAAAGTCAAAGGATAATATGACGGATCCACTTACAAAAGGCCTATCTAGAGAAGGAGTGGAAAGAACATCCAAGGGAATGGGTTTAAGGCCTAGGATGAGTCAGCATGGCGGTAACTCTACCTAGCAGACTGGAGATCCCAAGAGCTAGGTTAAAGGAGATCAAACAAAGTTGTGTTTGACAGGTTCAACATTGTCAATTACCCAACCTATTTTAATTATGTAGACAATATATAGTAAACTAGGATAAGACTTAAGGTGAAAAGTTTTTTAATGACTATATAAATTTAGCAGACTTGACCAAACAGTTTAATCTAGAGGATTGAACGTTTAGAAATCACCTATGTGAGGGCGAAGTGGAAGCCGCTTCAAAGAGAATGTTAGTAAAGGCCTATTCTCTATGCTCTTATGAAACCGGGACATGTTAATGGCTGAAAAGAACAACACCGTGAGAACCATAAATGGTAAAAGGCTGGTTGTGTGACATGTGTTGTCTAGGTGTACATTAAAGCTCGATGTTTCAAAGATATCAAATCTACCGATTGATCGAGTGCATCCGATGCATGTTCACTACGAAAAGTTCAAAGGAAACCCACTTATCCAGATGCAATCAGTCTTTGCTTGATGATCACATACTTTTTCATAAAATTTTTATGAAAAATAGTCATTCCCCATTCATGTGGGGGATTGTTAGGTTCATAGTAAATAAAAGAAGTGTGAATGGAAAAATGGAGAGTAAAAGAGTGGAGGGAAGGAGACACAAAAATGAAAAGTGTACTCCCAAATTGGCAAGTTTACTCTTTCTCCCACATTGGTGGAAGAAAAGAACTTGAAGGTGTTTATATTGAGAAACACTAACTCCACATGGATAGTGAGCCAAGAACTAGATGATGCCTCACGCCGTCGTCATCGTCACTCGCTCAGCTCGGCTTCGAATTTGGATTTGGATTTATCAAATGATCGATCGATGAGATCTATCTTTTCGGATAATTTTATTTGATAGAAATAAATAAATTCAATCTAAAAACAGTGTTTTGAAACTCCATTTATAAATGCATGCATGCAGCGCACTGCTTCACTGGTTTGAATGAACTGTTGCCACTGTTTCATGAACTGGTGTACATTTTCGAACTGATGTTGCTGCAGAAGGTTGCACTGCTTTATTAATTGATTCACTATTTTCAAGCAGATGCTACAGAAAGTTGCAATTGTTCAATAAAAATACACTCTGATTCATGAAGTGACATACCTGTTTGGAACAAATGCACTGTTTAGGATAAACAGACATGCACTTTCAGGAAAACGTCACACCTCTAAATTGAATCAATGCCACCTTTTAGAAGAGGCATTTTATGGCTATAAAAACCAGCTTTCTTCCACAGGTTTTGAGTATGAAATTTTCTGAATTAAAAAACATTCTTCTTGTCATCAAAATACTCTGTGTGATCATAAAAACCGTTGAGTGCGTTCGTAGAATCCGACTATTTGAGGTACCGCTATAGTTGGATTGATGGTCATTTTATTCTCGGAGGAAAAATTCTACAACCTCGGGTACAGTGAGGGAAATTATTTCCTTAAGGAAACTCCGTGAATTCGGACTACTTGGCCTATTTAATTTCTGTTTCATCTTTATTTTTCTGAAAAATAAATACACCTCTTGGAATGGTCATTTTGATCTTGTGTTGAGGGTATTTGATACTTCATTGTGTTCTTGTTTATACTTGAACTCGAGTTGAAGTTGTTGTTGTAATATACAGATTCTGCATACCCGACTATATTGTGGGAAATAACAAAAACAACCCACTAAAACCCACTAAATCACACTTATATAATACATGTGTACAAATAAATCCTAAATCCAAAAACAGATCCCTCAAAAAATCTCAAACATGGATCGCATCGTGATCTTTTCAGAGCCGAATCAATAAAATTCGGGTCACAAACTCTAACATTAGTCATAAGCTTCAAAATAAAGACAACTTAGACAAGTGACCATTCAGTGCAAAATGAATCTCCTAGCTTGTTCACCAATTACACTTTAAATTTATAGCCAACGCCCCACATATTTAGAAGACAATTCATAGAGTCTAGTCATCTAAGAGTTATTTTATCGATAATTAGTTTTTCAATTTTTCATGTTGGATTGGTTAAAAAATTTTAAAAATAAGAAAAAGGCTTAAATATGTCATTGACCTATCAGAAATGGCTCAGTTGTCCCATCAGTTAAAAGTTTGGCTCATTCATGCCCTCGCCGTTAAAAAAACAGCTCATCCATGCCATTACTTTTTAACAGTGGATTTTCAGAAATAGCTTTGTCACGTGGCCTTTTATTAGAGGTCCATGTCATTAATTAAAATAGGGTAAAAGGTTAAAATATGTCATTGATCTATCAGAAATGGCTCATTTATGTCATCAGATGAAAGTTCGGTTCATTCATGTCATCGCCATTATAAAATCATCTCATTTATGCTATTACTTTTAACGGTGTATTTTTAAAAACATTTTTGTCATGAGATCTTTTATTACAGGTCCACGTCATTAATTAAAATAAATTAATATTAATTTTAAAATATCTGAAATTACTTAGTATCAGAATTATTTATCCCACCATTTATACCATAGAGATGAGATAAGTTATCCAATGTACATGGCGGAATAATTGAGATGGCGGACTTTTTTAAACTGTTATTTGAAAATAATTTTTCAACAATATATGCTCCCCTAATTCATGATGGGAGAATGGAGAAGTTCTATTGGTACGTCTCCTTTTTCTTGCTTGCATTAATCTTTCATTGTCTTCTTTTCATGCAACTCCGGAGTATGTATTAGAGTCACTTGAATCACAAATAATCAGTTACTGTTGGATAAAAGAAAAAGTTATTGTAGGATAGAACTTTTGAGGCTTCTGTTAAGTATAACATTTATAATGATTTAGAATCAACAAGAAACAACCAAAGGATATAAATTAATCACTATTTTTTTTGACCAAAAAAATTATTGTTGTTGTAGAAAAAATATACTTTAATGGGTATGGGTCGGGTTATGTTAAAATAGACCTGTTCTTTTTAATGAGTCTAAGATATTTTGAAATTAATATTGATTTATTTTAATTAATGATGTGGACCTCTAATAAAAGGCCACGTGACACAGCTATTTTTGAAAATCTATCGTTAAAAAGTAATGACATGGATGACCTGATTTTGTAACTGTGATGGCATGAATGAGCCGAACTTTTAACTAATGGCATAAATGAGTCATTTTTTATAGTTCAGTGACATATTTGAGTCCTTTTTCTTAAATTGTTTTTGACTCGTTTAATTAATGGCGTGAAAAAATTATTATTGGCCACGTGTACAAAATAATTTTGCCGAAAATCATCAAACTAGACAGTTAAAAAGAAAGGCATGAATTTTTTTGTACCGACAATGACATGAATGAACCAAACTTTAAACGGATAGCATAAATAAGTCTTTTCTCAATGTTTGATGACATATTTGAGCCTTTCCCCTTAATAATATTTTGTATGGAACAAGTTTGTTAAAATTAGGAAAATGACTCATAGTTGATGACCCTCCACACATTCTTGCTTTAGTAATTTGTCTTTGAGTCTGTCTAGATTTGACTGTACTCATGATGTCACATTCAAAATGTACATTTTTGCACAAACTCTACGCACAAGTGCAGATATTTTTTATTTTTTATTTTTTTGGGTATAAAATTCAATAACATTATACATTTTTATTTTAATCATGAATTTATTTTTAGTGCTCAGATTAACCAATCCACCTTATTCAATCCTATATTACAATAACAAAAATTCTTTTGGTCATTTCATTACCTTGATCGAGAGGGTAAATATTTTCCACACTATCGTAGCACTT
Organism: Capsicum annuum; assembly: GCF_002878395.1. Lineage (NCBI taxonomy): Eukaryota > Viridiplantae > Streptophyta > Magnoliopsida > Solanales > Solanaceae > Capsicum > Capsicum annuum. Next base: position 5,814,325 of record NC_061114.1, on the reverse strand, counting down.
CAAAAGTAACTAGAATCAATTATAAACTATACTAAATAACCAATCATCTAAAAATTCTCGATATAGCTAGTGTACATATAACTTTAGAGCTTTTAGTTAAACAGAAATCCACTTTACTATGAAAGTAGTTCTATTTTGATAAAACCGCTACTAAAAGCACAACAAAATCAGTTTAATCCCAATATTTTCAATTTAGCATAATACATAAATAGGACCTTTAACTTGACACTAAATTATAATTATGACATTTAACTTTATCAATGCACAAGTAGGCCCTTTAACTATACAAAAGCTGAACAAAAAAATACTCCAATCCTACCTGGCAAAATGCGTGTATGCACTCAAAACCACGTGTGTCAGAGTTGGAATTGAAGTATCTTTTTGTGTAGCTTTTATACAGTTAAAGGGTCTACTTGTGCACTAGCAAAGTTAAAGGTCATAGTTATAATGTGTCTTTTTTATTAGGTGACAACATCTGAATGGATTAACGATTGAGTTTCACACATGTAAGTCACAGAGTTGGAATGTTTTTTTGTTCAGCTTTTATTTAGTTAAAGAGTCTATTTGTACACTGAGAAAGTTAAAGGGTATCGTTATAATTTGGTGTCAAATAAAATGTCCTGTTTATGTATTATGCCTTTAATTTTTTTTAAAAAAAAATTACGTTTTATATTATATAAAAAGAACATAAAATTAATTAATTATACTATCACATAAAATTCTCTATATAATTAATATACATAACTTTTGCAGAAGGCAACTTGGAAAGTCATTTGGACTGATTAGAGGAATAAATTTGACACCACATTTACAGTTGCAAGACTTGGCGTATTTTTTATCTTCTACAATTTTGTAAAGTCTTTGGGGCCACATAACAAGGAAAATTTCCTAAAATGATACAACAATCAATACAATTTTTTTTAATGTATTCTTTTATTAAAAAAAATCATAACAAACATACACAAAAAATTTCATTTAATATATAAACAATAATTAAAAGTAAGTTAAGTCATGACTCAAAAAACTCCTTTTATTACCATCCCATATAAATGTGCTAAAGTATCTGTAAAAAGTAACTTGATTGTAAATGTCACTGAATTCTGTCCTAACTTAAAGATACAAGGATTATAAACAAGGGAAAAGGCTCAAATATGCCACTGAACTATCAGAAATGACTCATTTATGCCATCCGTTAAAAGTTGAGATCATTCATGCCATCGCCGTTATAAAACCAGCTCATCCATGTAATTACTTTTTAATGGTGGTTTTCAAAAACAACTTTGCCACGTGGCCTTTTATTGGAGGTCCACGTCATTAATTAAAATAAGCAAAAAGGCTCAAATATGCCATTGAACAATCAGAAATGTCTCATTTATGCCATCAGTTAAAACTTCGGCTCATTCATGCCATCACCGTTATAAAATCAATTTACTCATGCCATTACTTTTTAATGATGGGTTTTTAAAAAATAGCTTTGCCACGTGGTCTTTTATTAGAGGTCCACACCATTAATTAAAAGAAATCAATATTAATTTCAAAATATTTGACATTAGTTAGTATCGGGATTATTTATTCTAGCATTTATACCATAATAATGGGAGAAGTTATACCATATACATGGCGGGATAATTGGAATAGCAAACTTCTTTTAAGCCGTTATCTGAAAATAATTTTTCAACAATGTATTAATTCGTGATAAGAGAAGTTATCCTATATGCATGGCGGGATAATTGGGATAACAGACTTCTTTTAAGTCGTTATTTGGAAATAATTTTTTCAATAATGTATACTCCCCTACTTTGTGATGGGGAATGGAGAAGTTCTATTGGTACGCCTGTTTCTTTTTGTTGCTTGCCCTAATCGTTCATTGGTTTATTTTTTTGCAACTTCGGAGTATATATTAGAGTCACTGGAATTAAAACTTATCAGTTACTGTAGTATAGAATTTTTGAGGTTTCCGTTAAACATAGAATTTATAATGATTTAGAATCAACTAGAAATAGACAAAAGATATACATTAATCACTATTTTTTCTGATTAGAGAAATAGTTGTTGTAGTAGGAAAAAAAAATATTTTAATGGGTGTGGGTCGGGTTATGTTAAATGAATCAGTTGTTTTTAATGGGTTTAGGATATTTTGAAATTAATATTAATTTATTTTAATTAATATCACGGACCTCTAATAAAAGGCCACAAGACAAAATAGTTTTTGAAAACCAACCATTAAAAAGTAATGACATGGGTGAGCTGATTTTATAACGACGATGGCATGATTGAGCTGAACTTTTAACCGATGGCATAAATGAGCCATTTCTGAATGTTTAATGGCATATTTGAGCCTTTTTCCTTATTTTAATTAATGAAATGGACCTTTAATAAAAGGCCACGTGGCAAAGCTGTTTTTCAAAACCATCGTTAAAAATTAATGGCATGGATGAGCCAATTTTGTAACGGCGATGGCATGAATGAACCAAACTTTTAATTGATGGCATAAATGAGCCATTTCTAATAGTTCAATGACATATTTAATCCCTTTCCCTATAAACAATGTTATGATCAAGTATAAAAATCACTACTAAAAAAAAGGGCAAAAATCGACCACAGAAAACCGACAACAAATTGTGGTCGGAAAAAACCGACCACTAGTGGTTAGATTTTAATTTTTTTTTATTTTTCTATTTTTTTAAAATAATAGACCACAAGTGGTAGCTTTTTTATTTTAAAAAATCGAAATAATTATTAAAATAATTTTAGTATTAATTATTATTTATTTTGAAAATGAAAAAAATT